>NC_057801.1:81259878-81480066 GCF_018294505.1 Triticum aestivum | reverse complement strand
GATAACTAGCACTTTCAGGTTTGAAGCCTTTGCTCTTCAGGAAGTCTTTAAGCGTGTCATACCAAGCTCGAGGGGCTTGTTTGAGGCCATACAGTGCCTTGTTGAGCTTGTATACCATATCAGGATGTTTTGGATCTTCAAAGCCTGGAGGTTGTGCGACATATACTTCTTCTTCTATCTTTCCATTGAGAAAAGCACTTTTCACATGCATTTGATACTGAAGAATGTTGTGATGATTTACATAGGCTAGCAGTATGCGAATGGCTTCAAGTCTTGCCACCGGAGCAAATGTTTCATCGAAGTCAATTCCTTCCACTTGAGTGTAACCTTGCACAATGAGACGAGCCTGGTTTCTGACCACTTGACCATGCTCATCTTGCTTGTTGCGATATATCCATTTGGTGCCAATGATATTGTGCTTCCGAGGATCAGGGCGCTTGACCAATTCCCACACATTATTAAACTCGAACTGTTGAAGCTCTTCTTGCATAGCTTGAATCCATTCAGGTTCCATGAAGGCTTCATCAACTTTCTTGGGTTCAAAGATTGAGACAAATGCAAAATGTCCACAGAAGTTGGTTACCTGTGTTGCCCTTTGAGTTTCTTTTGAACGAGTGAGTGGACCAGGTGCATTCAAGCTGTCAATTATCTTCTCAATTTGAACTTCATTTGCAACACGAGGATGAGCGGGACGAAGATTTTGCTCATGCTGATCAATGTCATCATTTAGGGGATTGTCTTCAGGCTGAGCATTGCCTTCAGGTTGATTAGGTGCAAAAATGACAAGTTCCTCTTCAGATTGATTCTCAGAGGGTATTATATCTCCAATTCCCATCTGCTTGATGGATTCACTTGGAGGAACTTCATCTAGCACATTTGGCAGGTTCTCTCTTTGCGAGCCGTTAGTTTCATCAAACCGCACATCCACAGTTTTAACCACTTTGTAGTGAAAGAGGTTGAAGACTCTGTAGGAGTGCGAATCCTTTCCATAACCAAGCATAAAACCTTCATGTGGTTTCGGTGAAAATTTTGAAGTGTGATGTGGATCCTTGATCCAGCACCTAGCACCAAATACTCTAAAGTAGCTCACATTTGGCTTCTTACCAGTTAGGATCTCATAGGATGTTTTCTTCATAAGCTTGTGAAGATAAACGCGGTTGATGATGTGGCAAGCAGTGTCAATGGCTTCAGGCCAGAACTTCTGTGGAGTCTTGTACTCATCAAGCATCGTTCGGGCCATCTCAATGAGAGTTCTATTCTTGCGCTCGGCGATGCCATTCCGCTGAGGTTTATAAGGAGCAGAGAACTCATGTGTGATACCAAGTGTATCCAGATAGAGGTCGAGGCCAGTGTTCTTGAACTCAGTGCCATTTTCGCTTCTGATGTGCTTGATCTTGACACCATAGTTCGGCATGGCATGATTGGCAAATCATCTGAAGACATCCTGCACTTCAGTCTTGTAGAGAATTATGTGCACCCAAGTATATCTAGAGTAATCATCAACAAATACGAAGCCATAGAGGCAAGCAGTAGCATTGAGAGTAGAGTAGTAATTAGGGCCGAATACATCCATGTGAAGCAGCTCGAAGGGTTGAGATGTAGTCATGATTGTCTTCGAGGGATGCTTGGCCCTAGTCATCTTTCCAGCTTCGCAGGCGCCACATAGATGGTCCTTCTTGAACTTGACGCCTTCGATGCCACGACATGCTTTTTCTTCATGAGAGTGTGCAAGTTCTTCATGCCAGCATGCCCTAGCCTTTGATGCCAGAGCCAGGATTCTCAAGCCTTTGCTAGAAGACAGACGGCCATCTATGGTCCTGCTGAGAAATCTACCATATATAGATCGTCTTTCCGATACCCTTCAAAGACTAGAGGCTTGTCAGATTCCATTAGTATAAGGCATCGATATTTTCCAAATAGCACAATCATGTTTAAGTCACAAAGCATTGAGACAAACATTAAGTTGAAACCAAGGGATTCAACAAGCATCACTTTATCCATGTGCTGATCCCTTGATATAGCAACTCTGCCTAGACCCAATACCTTGCTTTTACTAGTGTCAGCAAATGTGATGTGACTTTTGTCTGATGGACGTAGCGTTGAATCCATCAGAAGACTTCGATCGCCCGTCATGTGGTTAGTGCATCCACTGCCCATAATCCATTCTGAAGTACGAGGTGTCGTAGCCTACAGTGCAGTTTGGGGATAGGCTTCACCAAGCGAGTTGTGAAGCATAAACATTTGACGAACAAGTGGAACATGAAAGTTCAGGTCTTGGTTAGGATAGATAGGGTGAGTATCAAGGAATCCTGGAACGAATTACATAGTAAGACCATTTGGGCATTTTATCTTGTGCCCCACAAGATGTTTAAGGTCCCCAGCATTAGTTTTGGACGCCTTTGATTTCCGGCTAGAGACCTTACCCTGCAAAAGAGAGTTAAGTTTTCTTAACCACCCACATTTTTAGGGTTGGCTTAGAAACAATGAGTCTAAGTGCAGCATCTGAGAATTTCGGCTTTGGATCCCTAGTAAATAGCCTTGCAGGAGGTGAATAATACTCATACGAATAAGCAGAAAAATTCTTTGTTCTATGAACATAGCGGGGTTTGAGGAGACACACTCATATTCATGGGTCTGAGTATGATTTCCCTGCAAAACATTGACGTTAGGGTGACTCAGATGAGTCCTCGGTCTGTATGAAGCTTTTGGACCATATGAAGCCTTTGGTATGGGGTTTGTCTTCTTCATAGGTGGTGTCATGATGACATTCACAGGAAGATTTTCAAGACAATTTTTGGGAACCCATATCTTCTTCAAAGGTGGCCCATTCCTGCAGTTAGTACCAATATACCTGCCAAACATTTCACCATTCTGATTCTTAAATAGTTTATAGTTTGCATCAAAGGATTCATCGATGATAAATGGGTTAGCACAAGTGAAACTAGATAAGGTGGATGGATCAGATGGAGGATCCATTGCAGCAACCCATGTGGTTTTGGGGTACTGCTCAGGCTTCCAGTATGACCCATCAACATTCATTTTCCTCTCAAACCCAACACCCTCTTTCCTAGGGTTTCGGTTCAGAATCTGCTTTTTGAAGACATCACACAGTGTCTGATGCCCTTTGAGACTTTTGTACATCCCTGTCTCAAGAAGTGTCTTCAACCTGGCATTCTCATTAGCAATAGTAGTGGTATCTCAACAGAGGGGTTAGTTACCACGTCAGCAGTTGAAGATATTGCAACAGTAGCAGCGGTAGAGCATTCAGCAACAGAAGCGGCGTTATCACGGTCAATGCATTTTAGGCCTGGTGGTTCAAATCCTTCTTGAGCGGGACTGATCTGTTGGGCGCGAAGTGACTCATTTTCCTTTTGAAGATCTTCATGATCCGATCTCAATTTCTCAAGTTCCTGCTTCCTTTGAAGATAATCATAGGAAAGCTTTTGAAAAGTTGTGAGCGATTCATGTCGACCTTCAAGTTCCTGGTACTTAATATGAAGATTTTTTATGTCTTCAATTAAGGACTGAGACTTGGTCATTTCCACGTCCAACAGGTCATCGCTTTTGTCTAACAGTTTTTGAGTATGTTCCATAGCTTTCTGTTGTTCAGTTGCAATTTTAGCAAGTGTTTTGTAACTAGGTTTGGATTCACCATCAGAGTCATCTTCACTGGATGTTTGAAAGTAAGCATCGCATGATTTTACCTTGGCACCGCGTGCCATGAAGCAGTAGGTGGGAGGTGAGTCGTCCTCGACATTATCATCAGTGTTGGTGACGGAGCCATTGTCTTCGGTGTTGAAGATGGACTTGGCGACATAGGCAGTAGCTAGAGCCAGACTCGCAACACCCAAGTCAGACTCCCCCTCGGACTCCACCTCCGCCTCCTCTGAAGCTGACTCCTCCTCTGAATCAATTTCCTTGCCAACAAAAGCACGGGCCTTGCTAGATGAGCTCTTCTTGTGTGATGAAGATCTGGAAGAAGACTTGGAAGAAGACTTTGAGGATTTCTTCTTTTTCTTGTCATCAGAATCATATTCTTTGCTATTCTTCTTCTTCTTCTCATTGTCCCACTGTGGACACTCAGAGATGTAGTGACCAGGTTTCTTGCACTTGTGAGAGGTTCTCTTCTTGTGATCATAGGCAGAAGCTTCATCATTCCTTGAGCTGGATCGTGAAGACTTTCTGAAGCCTTTCTTCTTGGTGAATTTCTGGAACTTATTCACAAGCATAGCAAGCTCCTTTCCAATGTCTTCAGGATCACCAGAACTGCAGTCAGATTATTCTTCAAATGAGGATGCAGCAGCCTTTGCCTTCAAAGCTTGAGTTCGGCCATAGTTGGGGCCATAGATATCTCGTTTCTCAGATAGCTGGTACTCATGTGTGTTGAGCCTCTCAAGTATGTCAGATGGATCAAGAGTCCTGAAATCAGGGCGTTCTTGTATCATCAGGGATAAGGTGTCAAATGAGCTGTCAAGAGATCTCAGTAGTGTCTTCACTATTTCATGCTTCGTGATCTCAGTGGCGTCGAGTGCTTGGAGCTCATTTGTGATATCAGTGAGGCGATCAAATGTGAGCTGGACATTCTCGTTGTCGTGTCTCTTGAAGCGGTTGAAGAGGTTGTGGAGAGTACTGATACGTTGATCTCGCTGAGTTGAGACGCCTTCATTGACCTTGGAGAGCCAGTCCCAGACTAGCTTCGACATTTCCAGAGCACTCACACGGCCATATTGTCCTTTGGTAAGGTGACCACAGATGATGCTCTTGGCAGTAGAGTCCAGTTAATGAACTTCTTGACATCAGTAGGGGTGACGCCTTCACCTGTCTTGGGAACGCCGTTCTTGATGACATACCATAGATCGACATCAATGGCTTCAAGATGCATGCACATCCTATTCTTCTAGTAGGTATATTCAGTGCCATCGAGGATGGGGCACACAGCGGAGACTTTGATTATCCCTGCAGTCGACATAGCTAAACTCCAGGTGGTCAAACCGAATCACATAGAACAAGGGTGTACCTTGCTCTGATACCAATTGAAAGGGCTAGTTATCGACTAGAGGGGGGTGAATAGGCGATTTTTATGGAAGTCTTCAAAACATGGGAGTTTTGAAGACAAACAATATAAACAACACTATTCGAATACAGCGGAAGGTAGACTACACTAGACGAGCCATAGTCAAGTATTCAATGTAGTGAAAGCACAAAGACTAATAGCAGCTAGGTAGTAAAGATCAGGATGGAAGATAGTATGAAGCCAATCAGAACAAATAGTCACACAGTGAAGTCAAACAGATAATGCAAGCAGGCAATGACTTCACGAAGACAAGCTGTAAGAAAAGAGAGGTAAGAGATAGAACCAGTGGCTTTTGAAGGACAGGGATTTGTTCGACCAGTTCTAGTTGCTGTGACAACTGTACGTCTAGTTAGGGAGGATGAGATTCAACTCAGAAGACCGCGTCTTCACCTTATTCCCCTTGAGCTAAGGACACCTAGTCCCCGCCCAATCACTCTGGTAAGTCTTCAAGGTAGACTTCTGATCCTTCACAGACTTCGTTCACCGGCAATCCACAATGGCTCTTCGATGCTCAGAGCGCGACGCCTAACCGGCTGGAGGATTCACAGTCCTCAAGTGTAACAAGTCTTCAGATCACGTGGACAGAAAGACTTCAGTGATGCCAAACACTCTTTGGGCTCTGGGTGATTTGGGCTTTGTCCTCGCAAGGATTCTCTCCCAAAGGCTTCGGCGGTGGGTTGCTCTCAAACGACAAAAGCCGTGTACTAACTCTGAGCAGCCACCAATTTATGGTGTAGGGGGTGGGCTATTTATAGCCACTAGGCAACCCGACCGGATTTGTCCGAAATGATCCTGAGTCACTAAGGAAGTGACACGTGTTGCAACGGTCAGATTTCAAACACACGCGGCAGCTTGACTTGGGCTACAAGTAAAGGTGACTTATCCGACACAGGATAAGATTTGCTCTCATTGTCTTCGCTCGAAGACATAGGATTTGGTTTGAGCATCACTTCAGTCACTCTGACTTTGTTCACTCGGACCCCACTTAACAGTGCGGTGGTTCCTATGACTCAACAAAGAAGAAAAGGAAACAATGAAACAACTAAGTCTTCGCGCTCCATAGTCTTGACTAAATGTCTTCTCGTGTCATAGTCTTCAATGTGAATATCTTCATAGACCACCATTGTGTTCAATGTCTTCACACATTTTTAGGGGTCATCTCCGGTAGGTAAACCGAATCAAGGAGGGACTACTACCTGTGTTATCCTGCAATTCTCACAAACATATTAGTCCCTCAACCAGGTTTGTCGTCAATACTCCAAAACCAACTAGGGATGGTACTAGATGCACTTACAGTTGCTCTTGAACGAGTGAGTGGACCAGGTGCATTGATGTTGTCAATGATCTTCTCAATCTGTACTTCATTTGCAACACGGGGATGTACTGGACGAAGATTTTGCCCTTGCAGATCATTGTCTTCAGCTTCAGCATTAACTTCAGGTTGAGCATTGTCGTCAGGTTGACTTGGTGCGATGATGAGTTCATCTTCAGCCTGACGTTCGGATGGTATGATCTCTCCAGTACCCATGAGCTTGATAGATTCACTAGGAGGAACTTCATCTAGCACATTTGGCAGGTGCTCTCTTTGCGAGCCGTTAGTCTCATCGAACCGCACATCCACAGTTTCAACCACTTTATAGTGAAAGAGGTTGAAGACTCTGTAGGAGTGCAAGTCTTTTCCGTAACCAAGCATATTACCTTCATGTGCTTTCGGTGCAAATTTTGAAGTGTGATGTGGATCCTTGATACTCTAAAGTAACTGACGTTTGGCTTCTTACCAGTTAACAACTCATATGATGTTTTCTTCAGAAGCTTGTGAAGATAAACTCGGTTGATGATGTGGCATGAAGTATCAATGGCTTCAGGCCAGAACTTTCTTGGAGTCTTGTACTCATCTAGCATCATCCGAGCCATCTCGATGAGGGTTCTGTTCTTGTGCTCCACGATGCCATTCTGCTAAGGTGTGTAGGGAGCAGAAAACTCATGAGTGATGCCAAGTGTATCAAGATAAGTGTCAAGGCCGGTGTTCTTGAATTCTGTGCCGTTGTCACTTCTGATGTGCTTGATCTTGACACCGTAGTTCGTCATGGCACGATTGGCGAAGCGTCTGAAGACATCCTGCACTTCATTCTTATAGAGAATTATATGCACCCAGGTATATCTTGAGTAATCATCAACAATAACGAAACCATAGAGACAAGCAGTGGTAGTAAGAGTGGAGTAATGAGTAGGGCCGAATAAGTCCATATGAAGAAGCTCGAAGGGTTGAGATGTCGTCATGATTGTCTTCGAGGGATGCTTGGCCCTAGTCATCTTCCCAGCTTCACAGGCACCACACAGATGGTCTTTCTTGAACTTGACGCCTTCGATGCCCACGACGTGCTTCTCATTAGAGAGAGTGTACAAGTTCCTCATGCCTGCATGTCCTAGCCTCCGATGCCAAAGCCAGCACTCTGAAGCTTTTGCTAGAAGACATGTGGCAAGTTGTTGTCACGCCCAATCTGCGATACTATCCTAAAGAGACTCGAAGGTCCCACCAAGGATAGAACCGCATATTGATACGCTTTTGCAAGGTGGATATCATTACATCAACATTACATAATAGATGGGGATACATACGAAAGGCATACAATGCCACATGAATACAACATCATCTTACATACATCCGACTATGGATGAAACACAAACAGAAACTGTCGTGGATTTGTCATGGCAGATGTCCTAGCGAAAGGACTTAGTCGTGGAGCCATCGCTACGGGTTTACTTGAAGGGGTTAAAGCAGACACAAAGACACGAGGGTTTTATACTAGTTCGGCCCCTTCAAGGAAGGTAAAAGCCTACGTCTAGTTGTGATGGAATTGATATGATCTCGATGGCTAGGGAGCAAACAAGCTTCGCCTAGGCTCGAGTTGTGGTTGTCTGTCTTGAACCGCCACCGGGTCGTCCCCTTATATACAAGGGTGACGCCCGTCGGTCCATAGAGTCCTAACCGGTTCATACTCGTATTCCGGTTGGTATCTCTCTATTCCTTACTTACAATACAAGTCATACATCAGGCCGGTTTACGGCTACATGTTCTAACCGACTACAGGCCTTGGGCCTTCATCTGTTTACGCCACTAATGAAGTTAACCCGGCCCAAGTAGGCCGGTTTACGCCTAGTGGAAAAAAACCCAACATTAGGCCCCAGATTGATTTGAACTGGTTCATGTCAATCCTTCACACCATCTTGCGTCTCGGATATCTTCTGTTAATTGGCAAATCTCCATGTCGTCATCATTTTTGGTTGCTGTAAACCGGCATGACGTCATCAGTTTTGGTTACTGTAAACCGGCATGACGTCATTATGAAATTCATAACGCCCTCTTAATGACAGTTCCTGGATTCGCGCGTTTGACCTAGCTCGGTTACCTTATAAATAAGACCGAAGGGTCATTTCCTTTCTCTTCCCCTTCGTCCCTTCTTCTTCTTCTTCCTCACGTCGCCGGCTTTGGAGCTCCGCCACCACCGTCGACCTCTGCCTCGTCTCGGGCCGCTGCATCAACCTGAAAGTAACAGAGTGTTGCGGCGTCTTTCCGCATCTTCTCCGTTCCCGGTAAGTTCTCTCGCCTTCTTAACCTAGATCTGTTCTTAGGGTTCCATGTTCTTGCTATGTTCATCGCGCGTTCATAGCTGTTCTCTGACCTTGACTGCATCTGTGAACTCTTGCTGTGCTTAGTAGCGATCCCTTTAGCATCCGCTTGCTATTTCTCATCCAAGCTCATAGATCTCCCGCACATATCCGCTCAATGGTTCACTTCTGTTTCCGCCTTAGTCTTCGAAATATTTCCTGTTTTTGTGAGCTTGCTGTAGATCCGCGGCTGTAACACAATTTTGTGAAATTTGTTTCTGCATAACTAGTTATCCATAGTTTCAATTGCTTCCGATGCTTAGGCCAGGCGGTTTAACTTCACTATAGAGAAAAAAATTGCTAAACTGGTATATATGTCATTAGTCCCCTGGTTGAACCGCCGGAATCCATCTGATGCCGCGTTGTAGCAGACCGGTTTATGGGTACTGCCTCCGGTTTACCGTAATTAGATCAACACCTTTTTATCCGGCATGTCCTTGAACCGGATCACCTGTTTCTTGTAGATCTCGTCATGGCCAAACAAGTGTATGAGTGCAACTGGGTTCCCTCCCGTGTCACAGAATCATAGTTGGACGATCTAGTCCTGATCGACGCTTTGGATAGCAAAGATACGATTCACTGGAGGGTTCCTGGAGATGAATGTCCTCCCATGCCCCAGGAAGGAGAGGTTGTGGTCTTCGCAGATCACATGGCCCGGGGCTTCAAACCGCCCGGCTCTAAATTTTATCGGGATGTGTTAGCCAACTTTCAACTCTGTCCACAGGATACTGGCCCCAACTCCGTCACCAATCTATGTCACTTTCAAGTACTTTCTGAGGCATACCTTCAAGAGGAGCCTTCAGTCGAGTTATTTAGAGATCTCTTTCATCTAAACCGCCGTACTGAATTCACCGACGGCCCTAATACCGAACTGGGCGGTATGGCCATTCAGAAGAGGAAGGAAATCACCTATCCCCATGTCAAACTCCATACTCAACCCAAGGAGTGGAATGCAACTTGGTTTTATTGCAAGGATACCTCCCCTGACAATGAAAATCCCTTGCCTGGCTTCCGTCCGGAACGGCTCAGCAACACTCACCCTTTTCCACAAAGGCTAAGCGCCAAGGATAGAATTAAATATGCCCCTCAACTGTCCAAGCTCCGGGCCTTCATGGCCAATGGTTTAACAGGAATAGACCTTGCACGCTGCTGGATATCATGGAGCATTCTGCCTCTAAGCCGGCGCCCTGGTTTGATGTGCGAATATACTGGCAGTGTCGATGACCCACTCCGACATATCAAAATCCAGGTCTCCGACGACGAAGTCACAGAATCTGTAAAGAAGATGTTGAATGAACCGGAGCACCTCTGTGCTCAAACCGGTCTGCTTCCTTACTGCACCACCAACGAACCGCCAGCGGTAAGATTTTACTTGCTTTATTATTGAACCTGTTACTGCTTTATCTGTCTGACCTTTAATTATTGTTGATCCAGAGTGATAATCCGTTTTGGAGCAAGAAGCTTTCACGAGATAAAACGGAGAAGGCAGGGCGGCCAACCCGGCCCAAGACCAAGGCTATCAAGAAACCAGCTCGTAAAAGAAAGACCACCGCTTCATCTGACCCAGCCATTGATGATGATGTGGGTAATCCGGATCTTGAGGTAGAACTTCATTCACTTGGCTTACTTTTTACCCGCCTTATTGATGATGATGCTTGTCAGGATGACGCTGAGGCCAGCAATGCAGGCTTCGTTGAGGTAACTATTCTCTCTTCTGATTCAGAAATCTTGCCTTTGCCAAAATCTCGCCGGACAAACCGGAAGTTAAATTTTCTCATCCTCTTGCTTATTTGGATCCCAACTTTCTTATGAAGACCCAGCAACACGAAGCTCGCCGCACAACCCGGCACAGCGGCCAGGTAGTTACTTCTGCCGGTTTACCGAACAGTCCGGTTCGAAAACGCCGCACCGAGGTCTCCGACCTTTTTATTGATTTAAATCCTAAAGCGGGTTTCTTCCGTCAACCTCTTAATCCATCCGACTCCGATTACCAGGTCACTTCTCATTCATCGTCTGGTGAATCGTCGGCCACCCAGCTACCACCTTTGAAAACAGTTGCTGGGTAAGTTAAACCGAACATATGCTTCCAGTATACTGCCCAATGGCTTACGCTTTTCCTTGACTTTTTATTTTTCTTTCAGGGCTAAACCAAAACCAAGCAAGAAGGCCCGCCTGGATAGAGCGGCTGAAGAAGATGTGGCCCCAGAACATGGCCAAGCACCGGATCATGAAGTGTTTACTTGTGAAGATATCCCCAATGATCCTCCTCTGCAAGACGACGTTATCCCTGAAGAAGGTCTTATTCATACTCCAGCCTCTGCTGATCCGCCTGCCAACTCTGTCCAGATTGAAAAATCCCACACTCCTGCTGACAAATCGGCCGCGCCAACCCAAACCGGCGAGTCAAAAGATGATGATGTTGTGATTACCGCCGTAGGCCGCTCTGAACCCGGGAATCCTGCCACCCTTACCAGGCATACCATTAAAGAGGATTCTTCCCCTTTGAACAAAGGAAAATGGGATGTTGAATTAGAGACATACGCCGCTCTGAATGCTCAACATCTTCACTCTGGCTATTTAAACCGGCTTTACACTAGCCATGACTGTGAAGCTGGCCTGGTCAAAATGATGAGGGATAAATTTGAGGTAAATTCCTTCTTTCCTTTCTGCCATTGCATTCATCCTTGTAGCCCCCAAGGACCGGTTTGTGACCTTGCTCAAACCGGGACTTGATCCTGAACAATTTTGAAATCCGTCGGCATAACCCTCGAGGGCCGGTCTAACTTAGCATAAGTAAACCGGGGCTCAAAAATAAAAAGCTGTCCTTAGAACATAACTTGATCAAATAGCTATTAGCCCCCAAGTGCCAAGTTGAATACTTATATTGAGCTTGGGACTTTGTAATCTAGCAATATACAAAAAATTGAAGGTGCATTAGCCCCCAAGTATCAGGCATATAACTTTGTTATGTGGTTGATACTTCCATTTCTTGGATCGCCTGTGCAAAGCTTAAAATGCCATCTGTATGTAGGCTGAGGTGAAAATCAAGGAGGACCGGATTGCCGATTTGCAGGAGGCCCTGAAGACCCAGCAGGCTGAAACAGATAAGGCCAAGCAAGAATTAACCGGCGCTTTGAGCACTGCTGAACGGCTGAAAGAAGGCTTCAAGAAAGAGCGGGCTGACTGGGCCACTGAGAAGGCCGGTTTAACCAAAAGAGCAGAAAATGCTGAAGCGGCCCTTAAACCGGTGGTGGATGAACTGACGGCCGTACAGCGGCAAATACACTCCATGACTGCTACAATCTTTGGTAAGCTCCTTGTAACTTCTGTGATAAATTTGAATCTGCTGTATCGTAAATCCGGTTTGAGACCATTCCAATCTTGTTGTAGGCACACGTATTGGGCACCTAGGAAATGATGTGCGGAAGAAATTGAAAGCTGCCTACACCTTGGTGGAACAATTGTATACCGGAGCCCAACGGATCATCACCACAGCTTCTCACAACAACCCGGCGCCCTCTTTAATCCAGGACAGTCTTAGCAAGTTGTCAACGCTTCCAGCCCGGATTGAGGAGCTGAAAAAATCCGCTGCCCGAACCGGAGCCATCAATGCCTTAATCCGGGCAAAGGCATGGGTGCCCGACTTTGATCCTGTGGAAGCAGCTCAAGGCTATCCCAGTCTGAAAGAAGATGGCTCTGAATTCAACAAAGAAGATCTAAGGGCCATAAACCGTGCAGTGCGCCCTCTGGCTTGCCAGCTAGCTGAAGAGGCAGATTTGACGCATTATCAAGCGCAATATAATAATCAAAACAAGCGAGTGCCTGCCCCAACTGTTGAAGCGGAGAATCTGATTCCTCCAATCCGTAAGCACACTTACGCCCCTGATATTGAACCGTCTTCCCTGATCCATGAAGAGGCTATTTTCCAAGCTTTAATGGGAATCGACTGGACCACTGTTGATTTCCAGCCAATGGGTAGAGACGAGGAAGCTGAAGCGGCGGAGGATGAGGAGCAGGCTTGAACCGGAAGCTGCTTTGAAGAGCTATTTGCAACATCCTTCCACAAAAACAATGATTTTATTTGAGCACCATGCTGCCTTGTAATAGGATAGTTAAAACTTCTGCCTGGAATATGCCTTCGTGCATAAGTATTGAAGTTTTTGCTTGAAAAACTTTAATTCATATTTCCTACGATCAGAAAAATTTGAACTTCGGCGGCGGTTATACCGTCAGCCGGATTATGATCTTGATATGTGTATCAGTAATATAACAAATAGATGATACATAAATTCCCGCCATGTTTGAGCATAAAGCTGGTTTTAGCCAAGCCTGAAGTGGTGGTTTTATAAACCATTACCGTCAAAAAGGGAGAAAGTAGCTCCCATACAAACCGTACTGACTTAATACGAGCCCCCTGGTTACTCCATGATGTTAACAGGGAAAAGGTAAACCAGGCAGACTCCTCCGGATTGAAAGGGGGATCAAAAATCATTGGCTGAACCGGAAAAAATATGCTTGTTGACATAAAAGAAATCCAACAAAAGCAAAGAACGAACAAACCATGAAAACAGCATGGAAGCAAAGGCAATGATAAAAACCATTTGCAAAAATATGCTATACTGAGCTGTTCAGATGGTATTACCATGGTTGGACAGGATCAAGGCCCCCAATAGGAGTGACAATGATTCAAGTCAGCCAGGTCCCCAAATGACTCGTGGCATATATGCCAGATCAAGAGGCGTGACAATGGTTCGGGTTCGACCATGCCCCCAAGTGATTTTGTGGCCTTAGGCCGACCAAGAGGCGTGACTGGTTCAGACTTGACCATGTCCCCAAATGATCTCGTGGCTGTCGCCTATCAAAGGGTGTTCGTTGGTTCGGACACGACCAAGGCCCCCAGTGATACATAAAAAACATATGTCAAGGGGTAAACCGGAGGCCGCTTTAAACAGAACCACTCCGTGTAACCTCGCATGATGAGAAAGACAGAGACCCCGCTTTAGCTGAGGCTCCGGTTTGATATATCAAAGATAATATATACATTGTCATGATATGTACATAGATAGAGCCGATGGCTCAAGTATAGTAAGGCCGAAGATGAGCTATATTCCACGGCCTGTTGGTCTCCCCCTCTGATGTACGTGAGTCTTGATGCCCTCGAATATCAATCAGATAGTACGACCCGTTGTGCAAATTTTTGCTGACCACGAAAGGTCCCTCCCAAGGTGGGGATAACTTGTGCATATCCGTTTGATCTTGGATGAGTCGAAGCACCAAATCTCCTTCTTGAAAAGTTCTGGTTCTAACCCGGCGACTGTGATAGCGACGAAGATCTTGCTGGTAAATCGCCGAACGGGCAGCCGGTACATCACGCTCCTCGTCCAATAGGTCCAAAGCATCTTGCCGTGCTGTCTCATTGTCTGCTTCAACATAAGCTGCCACACGAGGCGAATCGTGCCGGATGTCACTAGGGAGAACTGCCTCTGCTCCATAGACCATGAAAAATGGCGTGTATCCTGTGGACCGGTTTGGCGTAGTATTGATACTCCATAATACAGATGGTAGCTCTTCAACCCAACATCCTGGTGTTCTTTGCAATGGGACCATAAGCCGGGGTTTGATGCCTCGCAAGATTTCCTGATTAGCTCGTTCTGCCTGTCCATTGGACTGGGGGTGTGCCATTGACGACACGTCAAGTCGGATGTGCTCACGTTCACAGAACTCCTTCATAGCGCCCTTGGATAAATTGGTACCATTGTCAGTAATGATACTGTGTGGAAAACCAAACCGGAAAATCACCTTCTTGATGAACTGCACCGTTGTTGCTGCATCACACTTGCTGACAGGCTCCGCTTCAACCCACTTGGTAAATTTGTCAACTGCCACCAAAAGGTGGGTTTTCTTATCCTTGGATCTTTTAAAAGGCCCAACCATATCCAGCCCCCAAGTTGCAAACGGCCATGTTATTGGGATCATCCTCAATTCTTGAGCCGGCACATGAGCACGCCTTGAAAATTTCTGACATCCATCACACCGTTTAACCAAGTCCTCCGCGTCAGCATGCGCTGTCAACCAGTAGAACCCGTGACGAAATGCCTTTGCCACCAGAGACTTTGAACCGGCGTGGTGTCCACAATCCCCTTCATGGATTTCTCTTAAGATTTCACAGCCTTCCTCAGGAGAAACACAACGTTGAAACGCCCCTGATACACTGCAATGATGTAATTCACCATTGACAATCGTCATAGACTTGGATCGCCGGACTATCTGCCTGGCTAGAATCTCATCCTCTGGTAACTCCCCCCGGTTCATGTACGCAAGATAAGGAATCGTCCAATCCGGAATAGCATGTAATGCTGCCACCAATTGAGCCTCCGGGTCAGGAATAGCCAAATCCGCTTCACCTGGGAGCTGGACTGACGGATTGTGCAACACGTCCAAAAAGACGTTAGGCGGGACCGGTTTACGCTGAGAGTCCAACCGGCTTAAAGCATCCGCCGCTTCATTCTTCCGACGGTCCACATGATCCACTTGATAACCCTTGAAACAACCTGCAATATTATCCACTTCCCGACGATATGCAGCCATGAGCGGGTCCTTAGAATCCCAAGTGCCAGACACCTGTTGAGCCACTAGGTCCGAGTCACCAAAGCACTTAACCCGGCTTAAATTCATCTCTTTAGCCATCCGGAGACCATGGAGCAAGGCTTCGTACTCAGCTGCATTATTAGTACAAGGGAACATTAAGCGGAGAACATAACAAAACTTATCACCTCGTGGGGAAGTTAATACGACTCCAGCCCCCGAGCCTTCCAATTGCCTGGATCCGTCAAAATGAATAGTCCAATATGTGTGATCCGGCTTCTCCTCTGGTGCTTGTAACTCCGTCCAGTCATTGATGAAATCAACAAGTGCTTGAGACTTCACTGCCGTCCGAGGCACGTACTTCAGTCCGTGTGGCCCAAGCTCTATAGCCCACTTGGCAATCCGGCCAGTCGCCTCCCGGTTCTGTATAATATCACCCAAGGGAGCTGAACTGACCACTGTGATGGGGTGCCCTTGAAAATACTGCTTCAACTTCCGACTGGCCATAAAAACTCCATAGACCAGCTTCTGCCAATGCGGATACCTTTGCTTGGATTCAATAAGCACCTCGCTGATATAATAAACCGGCCGCTGAACCGGATATTCCTTGCCTGCCTCTTTGCGTTCCACCACAATAGCCACGCTAACTGCCCGAGCATTGGCCGCTACGTATAATAATAGTGGCTCCTTGTCGACCGGAGCTGCAAGAACAGGCGGATTGGCTAACTGCCGCTTCAGGTCCTCAAATGCCTCATCAGCAGCTGGACTCCAGACGAAATTGTCTGTCTTCCTCAGCATTTGGTACAAAGGGATAGCCTTCTCCCCGAGGCGGCTGATAAACCGGCTCAGCGCAGCGATTCGGCCCGCCAAACGCTGAACATCGTTGATACACTTCGGTTTAGCTAGGGATGTAATAGCCGTAATCTTCTCCGGATTAGCCTCAATTCCTCTGTTAGACACCAGGAAACCCAGTAACTTGCCTGCCGGAACACCAAAAACACACTTGGCCGGATTAAGCATCATCTTGTAAGCTCGCAAGTTGTCAAAGGTCTCCTTCAAATCATCCACCAGCGTCTCCTTCTGTCTTGATTTTACTACAATATCATCCACATAGGCGTGCACATTGCGGCCGATCTGCTCATGCAGGCAATTCTGTACACACCGTTGATAGGTGGCTTGGGCACTCTTGAGCCCGAAGGGCATAGATACATAGCAGAAGGCTCCAAAGGGAGTAATAAATGTTGTTTTCTCCTGGTCCTTAACCGCCATCTTGATCTGATGATATCCAGAGTATGCATCCAAAAAACTCAAACGCTCACAACCCGCCGTGGCATCAATGATCTGGTCAATACGGGGGAGGGCAAAAGGATCTGCCGGACAGGCTTTGTTAAGATCTGTGTAATCCACACACATACGCCAAGTGCCGTTTTTCTTAAGAACCAGCACCGGATTAGCAAGCCACTCTGGATGGAACACCTCAATAATAAAACCAGCTGCTAAAAGCCTGGCCACTTCCTCTCCAATGGCTTTGCGTCTTTCTTCGTTAAACCGGCGGAGGAACTGTTTCACCGGTTTATACTTAGGATCCACATTAAGAGTGTGCTCAGCGAGTTCCCTCGGTACACCTGGCATGTCAGACGGCTTCCATGCAAAAATGTCCCGATTCTCACGGATGAACTCGATGAGCGCGCTTTCCTATTTGGGATCCAGGTTGGCACTGATAGTGAACTGCTTGGACGAATCGCCGGGCACGAAGTCAACAAGCTTGGTCTCAGCTGCCGATTTGAACTTCAGATCTGAATCATGCTCTGTAGTTGGCTTCTTTAAAGGGGTCATATCCGCCGGATCAACATTGTCCTTATAATACTTCAACTCCTCCGTGGCACAGACTGACTCTGCATAAGCCGCATCACCTTCCTCACATTCCAAAGCGACCCTACGGCTCCCATGAACCGTTATGGTCCCCTTGTAACCCGGCATCTTGAGCTGCAAGTAGATATAACAAGGCCGCGCCATGAACTTGGCGTAAGCCGGCCGGCCAAACAAGGCGTGATACGGGCTCCGGATCTTCACCACCTCAAATGTTAGTTTTTCCGACCGGGAGTCGTGCTCGTCCCCAAAGGCCACATCCAGGGCTATCTTACCAACAGGATATGCAGATTTGCCAGGCACCACACCATGGAACACCGTATTCGACGGTCTGAGATCTTTGTCTGTTAAACCCATGCGGCGGAATGTCTCATAGTACAATATGTTAATACTGCTTCCTCCATCCATGAGTACCTTGGTGAATTTATAACCCCCCACCTGAGGGTCTACCACTAATGCTAGCTGGCCCGGATTATCAACCCGGGGCGGGTGATCCTCTCTGCTCCACACGATAGGCTGCTCCGACCAGCGCAAGTAACGTGGTAAGGCCGGTTCAACAGAATTCACCGCTCGCCTGTGGAGTTTTCGGTCGCGTTTATCCAAACTAGTTGTGAAAACATGATATTGCCCATTGTTCAACTGTTTTGGCTGGCTCTGATAACCCGACTGCTGCTGCTGCTGCTGGCTGTTCTGATTATTCTGGTGATTGTGACCGCCCTGATTGCGACCTGAACCGGAAGCTCCATCGTGATCCGGCCCGTGGAAACCGGATCCTGAACCGCCACCTGATCCGTGATCATACCGGAAAGCATTAGAGTTTTTGAACTCCTGCATGATATAACAATCTTTCCAAAGATGGTTAGCCGGCGCCTCCTTCGTCCCGTGCTTCGGGCAAGGCTGATTCAACAAATAGTTCAAACGGCTTGCGTTAGGATTGGGAGCCCCATTACGATTTGCCGCTTTACCTCTGCGCCGCTGCCCCCTGTCCTGTGCATTAGTGTTGGCCACAAAGTCCATGCTGCCATCCGCCTTGCGCTTGCCTCCGTTTCCATGACCCGCTAGTTTGTACTGCTGCTGTTTGGAGTTGCTATTCTTCTTTCCCTTCCCTGCTTCATCATCATCAGGCTCGGGATCCTTGGTACTGTCCGAATCGGCATACTTCACTAAAGCGGCCATGAGGGTTCCCATGTCATTACAGAACCGCTTCATGCGTCCCAACTTCAATTTTAGAGGCTCAAACCGGCAGTTGCCTTCCAGAGTTAAGATCGCAGAGTCAGCATTAATCCTGTCAGATGAGTGCAAAATTTCCGAAACGCGGCGCACCCAACGGGTCGTTGATTCTCCTTCCTCCTGGACACAAGCCGCCAGGTCTACTATGGACTTGGGCTGCTTACATGTATCCTTAAAATTCTGTATAAACCGGGCCCGCAACTGGGCCCATGAGCTGATAGAATTGGGTGGTAGGCTCTTTAACCAAGTACGAGCCGTGCCCTCAAGCATCATGGTGAAGTATTTTGCACATGCGGCCTCATCCACGTCCAGCATTTCCATGGCCATCTCATAACTCTCTACCCATGCTTCAGGGGGTAAATCAGCGGTGTAATTCGGCACCTTGCGTGGACCCTTGAAATCTTTGGGCAGGCGCACATTGCGTAAAGCGGGGATTAAACAAGGCACTCCCAAAGCGGATGCGACTCCTGGTCCGGCAAAGGTGGTAGGGCGAACCGGTGTAAGTTGATCCGCACCATCCTGCGCTGCTAACTCGGCTTCCCTCCGTGTCCGGGCCCGGTCCACCACATCCTGAGCCTCGCGAACACCGCCTGCCGGGCTATTGCCATGTGCTGCTTCACAGCCTCGCGCATTGCTCGATATAGCCGGTTCATCCATGCGCCTGCTATAGCTCCGGCTTGGACGGGGCGTAGAGTGAATCCGATCACGGCTGTACGAGTATGCTTCCTGCTGAATCAGCGCGGTCCGGAGAAGCTCCTTAACCCGGCGTGTCTCTATCGCTTGCGGAGAGTCCCCTTCAACTGGGATAGCCTCTAATCGCGCGGCAGCTGCAACAAGGTTGTCCATAGGATTAGAATAATGACCTGGGGGCGTCTGGACCGGCGGAAAATTCATAATGTTCTGCTGAGGAGGTTCCATCAGGCGAGGTTGGACCGTCCCCCTGGTCCTGGTGCCTCAATCCGGTTTGTCTCCGGGTACTGTGGCGGATTACTGGGTCCAGCTCCTGGAGTGTGAAAGAGATTTCGGGGGTCAAACCCTAACGGCAGGCGTGATCTGTGCTTCCGCTTCAAAACCTCCTGTGATGCGTTCTGGTCAAGCATGAGTTTATAGGCCTGGGCGTCCAAAGCGGCCCGTTCTGCAGCCATCCTGTCTTTTTCTGCTGCCAGATCCGCTTTGGCTTGCACGATCTGCTCTTTCACCTTTGCGATTTCTGCATTATGGGCCTCCTGATCCGCCGGATTGTCCTCTGCCATAAGCGCGGCTAGTGCATCAAACAGATCAGATAGAACTTGAACCGGCGGGCGCACAAGGCCTCCTGCCCCTGCTGCGGCTGCCGCTGCTGATCCGGAGAGCATTGCTGCGGCGGTCGAAGAGTGATTCGCCGCCTGTGTGCCGGCCATGAATATTCCAACCCGGTTGACCTGGCCCGGGGGGTCCGGAATACTGTCGCCATCGGAACAGCCCCTAATCTGGTCGTCTTGCAACTGGTATAGCGATTCGGTCTCTCCGGTCGAGGACTCGTCATCGGAATAGACGACGGTCTCACTACCGTGTTCTGATTCGTCCTCACGCTCTCCTTCGTGGACGACTCCAACGAAGACACGCTTCACGGCCGGTTTAGCCCAGGTAGATCTCGCACGCTGAGCCGTCTCGATGAGGTTGGTGCAGATGTCCGGCTCAGGCCCAGGCTCACCGATTTTGCCAATGAAAACGTGTATGCCACCAAAGGGGACCCGGTACCCGTACTCGATCGAATCGGCCTCGGGACCCCATCCTGCGTCGTCGATGTAGATCCTGCCCCGACGACTCTTGGTCATCCGGCCCACAACATAGCCTTCGAGTCCCTTGAGCTTGCCCTCCAAGATCGTCAAACCATCGTGCGATAGCCCCACGGTGGGCGCCAACTGTCGTGGATTTGTCACGGCAGATGTCCTAGCGAAAGGACTTAGTCGTGGAGCCATCGCTACGGGTTTACTTGAAGGGGTTAAAGCGGACACAAAGACACGAGGGTTTTATACTAGTTCGGCCCCTTCGATGAAGGTAAAAGCCTACGTCTAGTTGTGATGGAATTGATATGATCTCGATGGCTAGGGAGCAAACAAGCTTCGCCTAGGCTCGAGTTGTGGTTGTCTGTCTTGAACCGCCACCGGGTCGTCCCCTTATATACACGGGTGACGCCCGTCGGTCCATAGAGTCCTAACCGGTTCATACTCGTATTCCGGTTGGTATCTCTCTATTCCTTACTTACAATACAAGTCATACATCAGGCCGGTTTACAGCTACATGTTCTAACCGACTACAGGCCTTGGGCCTTCATCTGTTTACGCCACTAATGAAGTTAACCCGGCCCAAGTAGGCTGGTTTACGCCTAGTGGTAATATCCCCAACAGAAACTCAAACGACATCCACCCTGCTAGCCCAGGCTGCCAACCTGGAACCTATCCCCTGATCGAAGAAGAAGCAGAAGAAGAACTCCAAACAAGCAAACATCACTCTCGCATCATGATCATCGCATAACCTGTACCTGCAACTGTTGTTGTAGTAATCTGTGAGCCACGAGGACTCAGCAATCCCATTACCATGGGTATCAATACTAGCAAAGCTTAATGGGAAAGGAAGGGGGTAAAGTGGTGAGGTTGCAGCAGCGACTAAGCATATATGGTGGCTAACTTACGCAAATGAGAGCGGGAAGAGAAACAATGGAACGGTCATGAAGCTAGCAATGATCAAGAGGTGATCCTGAACTCCTACTTACGTCAAACATAACCCAAAACCGTGTTCACTTCCCGGACTCCGCCGAGAAGAGACCATCACGGCTACACACGCGGTTGATGCGTTTTAAATTCGGATCTGGTGTCAAGTTATCTACAACCGGACATTAACAAATTCCCATCTGCCCATAACCGCGGGCACGGCTTTCGAAGTTTAAACCCTGCAGGGGTGTCCCAACTTAGCCCATGATAAGCTCTCGCGATCAACGAAGGATATACCTTCACCCAGGAAGACCCGATCAGACTCGGAATCCCGGTTTACAAGACATTTCGACATTGGTAAAACAAGACCAGCAAAGCCACCCGATGCACCGACAATCCCGATAGGAGCTGCACATATCTCGTTCTCAGGGCAACATCGGATGAGACATCCTACGAGTAAAACCAAACCTCGAGTTTCCCCGAGGGGGCCCCGCAGTCTACTCGGTTCGGACCAACACTTAGACAAGCACTGGCCCGGGGGGGCTAAAATAAATATGACCCTCGGGCTCCGGAAACCCAAGGGAAAAAGGGCTAGGTGAGGCAAATGGTAAAACCAAGGTTGGGCCTTGCTGGAGTAGTTTTATTCAAAGCGAACTGTCAAGGGGGTCCCATAAATCACCCAACCGCGTAAGGAACGCAAAATCCGGGAACATAACACCGGTATGACGGAAACTAGGGCGGCAAGAGTGGAACAAAACACTAGGCATAAGGCCGAGTCTTCCGTCCTTTACCAAATATATAGATGCATTAATTAAATAAGAGATATTGTGATATCCCAACAAAATCCTGTCCACCATGGAGTAATCTTCAACTTCACCTGCAATTAACAACGCTATAAGAGGGGCTGAGCAAAGCGGTAACATAGACAAGCAATGGTTTGCTAGGAGGGGTGTCAAAGGTTAGAGGTTCATGGCAATTTGGGAGGCTTGATGAGCAAAAGATAGGTAGCGCAGCAAAGCGATAGAACGAAGCAACTAGCATAGCAATGATAGTAGTGAGATCCAGGGTAGCGGTCATCTTGCCTGAAATCCCACTGGGAAGAAGAACGAGTCCATGAAGAAGACAAATGGATGAAGCCACGAAGACGAACCAAGCGTAGACGAACGAATCCTCACGATCGCAACGAAACAGGAACTATCGAAAAGAAGCACACAACATGGTAAACACACCACACATGAACAAGACATGATACACAACAAGCATGATTCATGACAAGGCTACATGAAGCTACTCATGGCAAGAGACTATGCAAACAAGAGCAACACATCGAAGCAAGTTTAAATGAGGCCTCATATGCATATTCCGGTAAGTCCTTATATGCATATTTCGAAATTGGTCCAGATCTGAATAAACCTTAAGTTGAAGTTGTTAAACAGCAAGTTAAAGAGCACCAAGATTATCTACACGAGATTCTAGTCAAGTTACATATAAAGTTCATTAGATTTGGAGCTACGGCCTAGAAGATATGAGCAAAACAAGTTAAACATGGCATTGATGCAAAATGCATACAAACATCAAGCAAACACCTCAAAACAAGGATGCAACATGATAATATGAAACTACATGCAATTCTAAGCAAGTTTCATATAGAGCACACTCAAAACGGAGCTACGGTTCAACACACAAACAATATACAAGTTATAGCAACAATCTGTCCAAAACAGCAACTAGGCATTTTGCAAGCAACAAAACAACATGCTACAACATCTCAATATGAAAACAAAAGACATGGGCATGATGTACAGGTAAAGCATAACAAAACATGAACACTGAGCTATCTCTAGAAATCACTAGAACATGCTCAAACACACATGGCAAGATTGCAAATAATAACAGTTCAGACTTTGCAGAAAATAACATCAGGTTGCAATGTTCAGAGCTATCAAACAACATGTTACAGGAACTTATCATGGCAAACAAAAGCATGGCATGAATCTACTAATTGCATACAACAAAAGTCCCTTACTGACAAAGAGCCAAAAAGGCACAGAAAATATGATGGCACCCTTGTAAACATGGCAAATTATATGACAGATTCATACATGGCAGGAACAACAATAAGTAGGCATGTTGGTGAGCTTGAACCACTCATCACAGAGCAATACATGGCATGGCAAGGCAACCAAAAGTAAGAATACATGTTTATGAAGCAAAGCATGTCAAGAGCAAGTTCATAGGGTGCATGGATCACTAGGAAATCATATGGCAAAACTGAACTTCATGTTAACAAGCTGACAGCAACATCATTTAGCAACTTTGGAGCAAGATATGAACAATCTACAGCAAGCTATAAATGCAACCAGGGGCATGGATGGATAGATCATAACCATATGTACAAAACATCCTTACTGAAGTATCTCAAAATAAGCATGGATCTCTCTGTAGCATCAAGTTTACATGGCATAAAAATAACAGCAGAACAGGGACTGAAATCAGCAACATCACGAGGCCTAGTTTACATGCTTGTGCTAGTCACCACATTGATCACAAAAATACATGGCATACACCCCTGTAAAGATGGCATGGCATAGATCAAAACACATGTAGGCATCAACCTCATAGGATGCACACATCAAACATGGCAAAAATGACAAATGAGCATGTTATAACAGTTTCAGCAGATTAACAGCAACATGCACTCGTGGAACGATGATTCAGGCATCAAGATGAACTCAAATGAACATGATGCAATGGAATGAAATGAAGTACTCGTTGAGACGAACAACTTGACATATTACACGCACAAAACGGAGCAGTATGCATGGAGATATGATGCGATGAACATGGCATGATAATGTCAAAATATTTCGGGACTTAGTCATTTTTCAGGAAAAAATGGAGAGGCGCAAGTTACTAAATTGCGCACGGGGCGAGGGTAAGACAGGCTGCTCACCATGGGCCAAGCCCAGAAGGAAGGAGAGGCCGGCCTGCTTGGAGGTGGGCTTGGCCGGACGAGGCCCACGTGGGCGCTGGAGGCCGGGCCACCAGAGCTGGGCCGCGGGGCCCACGTGACATCGTCGTTCTCCTCTCGATCCCGTCTGGATCGAGGGAGGCATGAGAGGCAGCGGCCGATGGCGGGGCAATGGTAGGGGAAGGCTAGGGGGTAGGTTAGCCCAAAAATGGAGAGGGGTGTGTCCATTTATAGCAGGTAGGCTAGGTTAGGGGGATTTTGGGGGCTTTCGGAGCCCTCCGATCGCGGTCCGATGGCTCCGGTCGGAGGGGGGTTTGGATGGCTAGGAGGGATTAGTGGGCTGTGAGGAGAGGGTTTGGGCTGAGGGAAGAGAAGAGAAATACAGCCCGGCGGCAGTTTCGGATACCGAAACTTCCGACGAAGGTACCGGCAACGGTACCGCTATACATTTGACGGTTGGGCTAACAGATGGACTCCGAATGCGACGAAACTTGGCAGGCGGCCTGTCTACACCATAATAAGACCACACGACAAGTTGCAACCCATTTCGAGAACATTTTTATGCCACTTATAAAATAATATTTCGGAGGTGTCGCCGGCGCGTGCGAGTGTGTCCGGACTCGGAACGGACAACGGAGAGAACCGGCGGAACCCAAACGGATGCAAGTTTTGAAAAACATGCATATGAAATGCACATGATGACATGACAAAATGCAACACGCAAGCAGATGACATGGCAACAACGGCGAATAACTGGCAGACACCTGGCGCATCGAATCCGGGGCGTTACAGTTGTGGTCCTGCTGAGAAATCTACCATATACAGATCATCTTTTCGATACCCTTCAAAGACTAGAGATTTGTAGACAACGATATTTTGTATACAGATCATCTTTTCGATATACAGATCATCTTTTCCATAAGGACAAGGCAACGATATTTTCCAAATATCATAATCATATTCAAATCACATAGGATTGATACAGACATCAAGTAGAAGCCAAGGGATTCGACAAGCATCACTTTATCCATGTGCCGATCCTTTGAGATTGCAACTCTACCAAGACCCAATACCTTACTTTTACCAGTGTCAGCAAATGTGATATGACTCTTATCAGACGGTCGAAGAGTTGAATCCATCAGAAGACTTCGATCACCAGTCATGTGGTTGGTGTAGCCACTATCCATAATCCATTCTGAAGCATGAGGTGTCATAGCCTACAATACAGTTTGGGGGATAGGCTTCACCAAGCGAGTTGTGAAGCATAAACATTTGACAAACAAGTGGAACATAGAAGTTCAGATCCTGGTTAGGATAGATAGGATGAGTGTCAAGGAATCCCGAGACCAAATACATAATAAGACCATTTGGGCATTTTATCTTGCGCCCCACAAGATGTTTAAGGTCCCCAACATGAGCATCAGACGCCTTAGATTTCCGGCTGGAGACCTTTCCCTGCAAAAGAGAGTTAAGTTTTCTTAACCACCCACATTTCCAGGGGTGGCTTAGAAGCAATGAGTCTAAGTGCAGCATCTGAGAACTTTGGCTTAGAATCCCTAGCAAATAGCCTTGTAGGAGGAGAATAATACTCATAGGAATAAGAAGAAAAGTTCTTAGATTTATGAACATAGCGGTTTGATGAAACACGCTCATATTCAAAGGTCTGAGTATGATTTCCCTGCAAAACATTGGCGTTAGGGTGACTCAGGTGAGTCCTCTGTTTGTATGAAGCCTTTGGACCATATGAAGCTTTTGGTCTGGGGTTTGTCTTCTTCCCAGGTGGTGTCATAATGACATTCACAGGAAGACTCTCAAGACACCTTTTGGGCAACCAGATCTTCTTTAGAGGTGGTACATTCCTGCAGTTAGTACCAATATACCTGGCAAACACTTCACCATTCTGATTCCTGAATAGTTTATAGTTTGCATCAAAGGATTCATCAATGATAATTGGGTTAGCAATAGTGAAGCCAAATAAGGTAGATGGATCTACTGAAGGTCCCTTAGCAGCAACCCATGTGGTTTTGGGGTACTTCTCAGGCATCCAATAAGAGCCATCAACATTCATTTTCCTCTCGAACCCAACACCCTCTTTCCTAGGGTTTCGGTTCAGAATCTGCTTTTTAAGGACATCACATAGTGTCTGATGCCCTTTGAGACTTTTGTACATTCCTGTCTCAAGTAATGACTTCAACCTGGCATTCTCATCAGCAATAGTAGTGGTATCCTCAGATGAGGGGTTAGTTACCACATCATCAGTTGAATATATTGCAACAGTGGTAGCTGTTGAACATTCAGCAACAGAGATAGCATTATCACGCTCAATACATTTTAGACATGGTGGTTCAAATCCTTCCTGAGTGGGACTGATCTGTTGAGCGCGGAGTGACTCATTTTCCTTTTGAAGATCTTCATGAGCCAATCTCAATTTCTCAAGTTCCTGCTTCCTTTGAAGATAATCATAGGAAAGCTTTTCATGAGAGGTTGAGAGTGATTCATGACGACTTTCAAGTTCCCCATACTTAACATGAAGATTTTTTATGTCTTTAATTAAGGACTAAGATCGGGTCATTTCCGCGTCCAACAGTTCATCGCTTTTGTCTAACATTTTTTGAATATGTTCCATGGCATTTTGTTGTTCAGTTGCAATTTTAGCAAGTGTTTTGTAGCTAGGTTTAGATTGACATTCAGAGTCATCTTCACTTGATGTTTGAAAGTAAGCATCGCGTGAGTTTACCTTGGAACCACGTGCCAAGAAGCAGTAGGTGGGGGCAGAGTCATCCTCATCCTTGGCATCAGCGTTGGTGACGAGGCCATTGTCTTCAGTGTTGAAGATGGACTTGGCGACGTATGCAGAAGCTAGAGCCAGGCTTGCCACTCCAGAATCAGATCCCTCCTCGGACTCCACCTCTGCCTCCTCTGATGCAGACTCCTCCTCTGAATCCATATCCTTGCCAACAAAAGCACGAGCCTTGCCAGATGAGCTCTTCTTGTGTGAAGAAGACTTGGAAGAAGACTTTGAGGATTTCTTCTTCTTGTTGTCATCGGAATCATAGTCCTTTCTCTTCTTCTTCTTCTTTGTCTCGTTGTCCCACTGTGGACACTCAGAGATGTAGTGACCAGGTTTCTTGCACTTGTGACAGGTTCTCTTCTTTTGATCACGAGAGGAAGCTCCATCATTCCTTGAGCTAGATCTTGAAGACTTTCTGAAGTCTTTCTTCTTGGTGAACTTCTGGAACTTCTTCATGAGCATAGCAAGCTCCTTTCCAATGTCTTCAGGATCACCAGAACTGCAGTCAGATTCTTCTTCAGTCGAGGAGACGACCTTTGCCTTCAAAGCGCGAGTGCGGCCATAGTTGGGACCATAGATATCTATTTTCTCAGAAAGCTAGAACTCATGTGTGTTGAGCCTCTCAAGTATGTCAGACGGATCAAGAGTCTTGAAGTCAGGGCGCTCTTGAATCATCAGGGCCAGGGTGTCAAATGAGCTGTCGAGAGATCTCAGTAGTGTCTTGACGATTTCATGTTTGGTGATCTCAGTGGCGTCGAGTGCACGAAGCTCATTGGTGATGTCAGTAAGGCGATCAAGTGTGAGCTGGACATTCTCAATGTCATTTATCTTGAAGCAGTTGAAGAGATTGCGAAGAACACTGATCCTTAAATCTCTTTGTGTTGAGACACCTTCATTGACCTTGGAGAGCCAGTCCCAGACCAGCTTTGACATTTCCAGAGCACTCACATGACCATACTGCCCTTTGGTCAGATGACCACAGATGATGTTCTTGGCAGTTGAGTCCAGTTGCACGAACTTCTTGACATCAGCGGGAGTGACACCTTCACCAGTCTTGGGAACGTCGTTCTTGACGACATACCAGAGATCGACATCAATGGCTTCAAGATGCATGCGCATCTTATTCTTCTAGTAGGGGTAATCAGTGCCATCGAAGACAGGGCACGCAGTGGATACTTTGATTAACCTGCAGTCGACATAGCTAAACTCCAGGTGGTTAAATCGAATCACACAGAACAAGGGAGCACCTTGCTCTGATACCAATTGAAAGTGCTAGTATTCGACTAGAGGGGGGTGAATAGATTTTTATGGAAGTCTTCAAAACATGGATGTTTCGAAGACAAACGATAGAAATGAACCTATTGATATGCAGCGGAAGGTAGACTACACTAGACATGCCATAGTCAAGTAAGCAATGAAGTGAAAGCACGAAGACTATAAGCAGCTAGGTAGATAGGATCGGGATGGAAGATAGTATGAAGCCAAACAGACGATTGTCTTCACACAGTGAAGTCAAACAGATAAGGCAAGTAGCAAAGACTTCACGAAGACAAACTGTAAGTAAAGCAAAAGAGGTAGGATAGAACCAGTTGCTCGAAGAGGACAAGGGATTTGTTCGACCATTTCTAGTTGCTGTGACAATTGTACGTCTGGTTAGGGAGGCTGAGATTCAACTCAGAAGGCCGCGTCTTCAACTTATTCCCCTTGATCTAAGAACACTTAGTCCTCGTCCAATCACTCTGTAAGTCTTCAAGGGAGACTTCCAAACCTTCACAGACTTCGTTCACCGGCAATCCACAATGACTCTTGGATGCTCAGAACGCGATGCCTAACCGGCTAGAGGATTCATAGTCCTCAAGTGTAATAAGTCTTCAGATCATGCTAACAGAAAGACTTCAGTGATGCCTAACACTCTTTGGCTCTGGGTGTTTTGGGCTTTGTCCTTGTAAGGATTCTCTCTCTCAAAGGGTTCGGAGGTGGGTTGCTCTCAAACGACAAAAGTCGTGCACTAACTCTGAGCAGCCACCAATTTATGGTGTAGGGGGTGGGATATTTATAGCCAGGAGGCAACCCGACCTGATTTGTCCAAAATGACCCTGGGTCACTAAGGAACTGACACATATCCAACGGTCAGATTTCAAACACACGTGGTAGCTTGACTTGGGCTACAAGTAAAGCTGACTCATCCAGCTCTGGATAAGATTTGCTCTCATTGTCTTTGCTCGAAGACATAGGATTTGGTTGAGCATCACATCAGTCACTTTAACTTTGTTCACTTGGACTCCACATAACAGTACGGTGGTTCCTATGACTCAACAAAGAAGAAAAGGAAACTACGAAACAACTATGTCTTCGTACTCCATAATCTCCACTCGATGTCTTCTCATGTCATAGTCTTCAATGTGAATGTCTTCACAGACCACCATTGTCTTCAATGTCTTCACACATTTTTAGGGGTCATCTCTGGTAGGTAAACCGAATCAATATGGGACTACTACATGTGTTATCCTGCAATTCTCACAAACAAATTAGTCCCTCAACCAAGTTTGTCATCAATACTCCAAAACCAACTAGGGGTGGCACAAGATGCACTTACACAGACCAAAGAAAAATGCCCCAAAGTTGTTTTGTGAGTGGAGCTTTGAGCAAGGAGATCGAAAATGGCAGCAAAATGAGCTAGAACTCGTGCTTGAGTTGGATGGTGATTTTTTGGGAGGAAGAAGAAGTGTGTGGGTGCAGGAATGAGTGGAGGGGGCCACCATGGGCCCACAAGGCAGGGGGCGCGCCCTGGACCCTCGTGGCCAGGTGCTTGCTCCCCCGCTGTGTTCTCAGTGGCAGATATTCTCAAATATTCTAGCAAAAATCATATTTCATTTTCAGGGCATTTGGAGAACTTTTATTTTCGGTGTATTTTCTATTGCAAGGATAAATCAGAAAACAGACAGAAAATACTATTTTGCTTTATTTACTCTAAATAACAGAAAGTAAAAGAGGGTACAGAAGGTTGTGCTTTCTAACTTCATCCATCTCATGCTCATCAAAAGGAATCCACTAACAAGGTTAATCAAGTCTTGTTAACAAACTCATTCCGAATCGCATGAAGCCGGAGAAATTTCGAATATCAGGTTCAACCTCTACATCATTATTATTGCTAGGTTGAGCATCAACATGAACATCATCATTAACATTATCACTAGGTTCATGTTCATCACCAGATTGTGTTTCAGCATCAGAAATAGAAATATCATTGGGATTCTCAGGTGTGTCTACAACAGGTTCACTAGAAGCATGCAAAGTCCTATCATTTTTCTTTTTCTTCTTAGAAGGGCTAGGTGCATCAACATTATTTCTCTAAGAATCTTGCTCAATTCTCTTAGGGTGGCCCTCAGGGTACAAAGGTTCCTGAGTCATTTTACCCGTCCTAGTCATAACTCTAACAGCATTATCATTTTTCTTATTATTCAATTCATTGAGCAAATCATTTTGAGCTTTAAGCACTTGTTCTACTTGAGTGGTAACCATAGAAGCATGTTTACTAATAAGTTTAAGTTCACCTTTAACTCTAGACATATAATCACTCAAGTGTCCAATCATATAAGCATTACTTTTCAATTGTCTACCAACATAAGCATTGAAGTTTTCTTGTCTAGCCATAAAGTCATCAAACTCATCCAAGCATTGGCTAGGAAACTTAGTAGACGGGATTTCAACTTTATCATATCTATAGAGAGAATTTACCTTACCTACCTATGTCGGGTTATCAAGACCATGTATTTCTTCAACAGGTCGTATGTTAAGGCCATGTATTTCTTCAACAGGAGGTAAATTCTTAACATCTTCAGCTTTAATACCCTTTTCTTTCATAGATTTATTTGCCTTGCATATCTTCAGGACTGAGAAATAAAACACCCCTTTTCTTCGGAGTTGGCTTAGGAGTTGGTTCAGGAAGCGTCAAATTATTTTCATTAGTCAACATATTATTAAATAACAATTCAGCTTGATCAATAGTTCTTTCCCTGAAAACACAACCAGCACAACTATCCAGGTGGTCTCTGGAAGCATCGGTTAGTCCATTATAAAAGATATCAAGTATTTCATTTTTCTTGAGAGGATGATCAGGCAAAGCATTAAGTAATGGGAGAAGCCTCCCCCAAGCTTGTGGGAGACTCTCTTCTTCAATTTGCACAAAATTATATATTTCCCTTAAAGCATCTTGTTTCTTATGAGCGAGGAAATATTTAGCAGAGAAGTAATAAATCATATCCTGGGGACTACGCACACAACCAGGATCAAGAGAATTAAACCATACTTTAGCGTCACCCTTTAATGAGAATGGAAATAACTTAAGGATATAGTAGTAACGGGTTTTCTCATCATTAGTGAATAGGGTGGCTATATAATTTAACTTAGTAAGATGTGCCACAACAGTTTCAGATTCATAGCCATAAAATGGATCAGATTCAACCAAAGTAATTATCTCAGGATCGACAGAGAAATCATAATCCTTATCAGTAACACAGATAGGTGAAGTAGCAAAAGCAGGGTCATATTTCATTCTAGCATTCAGAGACTTTTCTTTAAGTTTAGCTAATAACTTCTTAAGATCAGATCTATCATTGCAAGCAAGAAAATCTCTAGCCGTTTCTTCATCCATAACATAACCCTCAGGCACAACAGGCAATTCATATCTAGGGGGAGAATCTTCATCATCACTTTCATCAATATTATCAGTTTCAAGAATTTCATTCTCTCTAGCCCTAGCAAGTTGTTCATCAAGAAATTCACCTAATGGCATAGTAGTATCAAGCATATAAGTAGTTTCATCATAAGTATCATGCATAGTAGAAGTGGCATCATCAATAACATGCAACATATCAGAATCAATAGCAGAAGCAGGTTTAGGTGTCGCAAGCTTACTCAAAACAGAAGGAGAATCAAGTGCAGAGCTAGATGGCAGTTCCTTACCTTCCCTCGTAGTTGAGGGAAAAATCTTAGTTCTTTCGTCTTTCAAGTTCCTCATAGTGATCAGCAGAGATAAATCCCAAGTGACTCAAAGAATAGAGCTATGCTCCCCGGCAATGGCGCCAGAAAATAGTCTTGATAACCCACAAGTATAGGGGATCGCAATAGTTTTTTAGGGTAGAGTATTCAACCCAAATTTATTGATTCAACACAAGGGGAGCCAAAGAATATTCTCAAGTATTAGTAGTTGAGTTGTCAATTCAACCACACCTGGATAACTTAATATCTGCAGCAAAGTATTTAGTAGCAAAGTAGTATGGAAGTAACGGTAACGGTAGAAAAAGTAACAGTGGGAGTTTTGTAGTAATTGTAACAGTAGCAACAGTAAAGTAAGTAAGCAAAGATCAATATGTGAAAATCTCATAGGCATTGGATCAGTGATGGATAATTATGTCAGATGTGATTCCTCATGTAATAGTTATAACATAGGGTGACACGGAACTAGCTCCAGTTCATCAATGCAATATAGGCATGTATTCTGAATATAGTCATACGTGCTTATGGAAAAGAACTTGCATGACATCTTTTGTCCTACCCTCCCGTTGCAGAGGGGTCCTATTGGAAACTAAGGGATATTAAGGCCTCCTTTTAATAGAGTACTGGACCAAAGCATTAACACTTATTGAATACATGAACTCCTCAAACTACGGTCAGCATCGAGAGTGGTCCCAATTATTGTCACTTCGGGGTTGTCGGATCATAACACATAATAGGTGACTATAGACTTGCAAGATAGGATCAAGAACTCACATATATTCATGAAAACATAATAGGTTCAGATCTGAAATCATGGCACTCGGGCCCAAGTGACAAACATTAAGCATAGCAAAGTCATAGCAACATCAATCTCAGAACATAATGGATACTAGGGATCAAACCCTAACAAAACTAACTCGGCTACATGGTAAATCTCATCCAACCCATCACCGTCCAGCAAGCCTGCGATGGAATTACTCACGCACGGTGGTGAGTATCATGAAATTGGTGGTGGAGGAAGGTTGATGATGACGACGGCGACGGATTCCCCTCTCCGGAGCCCCGAACAGACTCCAGATCAGCCCTCTCGAGAGAGTTTAGGGCTTGGCGGTGGCTCCGTATCATAAAATGCGATGAATCCTTCTCTCTGATGTTTTTCTCCCCGAACGTGAATATATGGAGTTGGAGTTGAGATCGGTGGAGCTCCAGGGGGCCCATGAGGTAGGGGGCGCCCTAGGGGCGCGCGCCCCCCACCCTCGTGGACAGGGTGTGGGCCCCCTGACGTTGATTCTTTCGCCAATATTTTTTATTAATTACAAAAAGTTGCTCTGTGGATTTTCACGTCATTCCAAGAACTTTTATTTCTACACAAAAATAACACCATGGCAGTTCTGCTGAAAACAGCGTCAGTCCGGGTTAGTTCCATTCAAATCATGTAAGTTAGAGTCCAAAAGAAGGGCAAAAGTGTTTGGAAAAGTAGATACGACAGAGACGTATGAAGCAGCGTGAAGGAGGGTCGCCAGCGAGGGGGGCGGCGCTGCAAGCAAGGAGTGAATGTTTCAACTTGGAAAGGAAGGCGGAAACAGGGGAAATGTGGCTTTTGGTAAGGGGGAGGGGGCGGGGAGGTAGATATTTCTTTCTGCGGAAGCCGAAAATTTGGAAGCGCTTCAGCGAAAAACTGGCGTGCAAAGTGTCATCAGACACGGTCCCTTATTCAGAACTATGTACGATATGTGAACATCACAAACAATTCAGATAGCTTAACCCGTGTGTGATGAGTTTGAACGTCAAAAATTTTGGTTCCAATTTCCCTGGTTACAGTGTTCATCCACGTCATTGCATAATTTGGGTACACAAAGGAGACTACAACACACCCACACTTCTTAATCGAGCAAATTCAGCAATTAAACAGAGCTAGCTGGCCTAAACATTACTCTAATAAATTAAATACCGGTGCTCTTAATTAAAAAAACAAAGAGTACTACTACGGCTGGTGCTTGTCGATCTCCGCCGCCTCCTCCATGTCCAGCTCGCACCCGACGGTCTCCTGGGGAAGGAGCTCCATGGCATCCATCGCACCATATTCGGCAAGCATCTCGCCATCCGCGTCCGCCATCTCTTTGGAAAAGGCCGCCATGAGCTGGGCGTGGGCGGCCGCGATCTGGGCTTGGATGGGCTCCGTCGTCGCAAGGTATGCGGTCGAGGAATGGACGGCTGCTCGAACTCGGCGATTGCCAACTCTTCGGCCATGGGTTGCCGACCGTTGTCGGCAAAGTTCGTTCTATTTGTGCGGTGACCGCCATGAGCTGGGCGTGGGCGGCCTCAACATGGTCGTGGGTGGCCTCGATCAGGGCTAAGGCCGCCGTTGTGGAACGGACAGCTGTTGTGCCGCTCTCGCCAGCTCCTATCCCCGAGGCAGATGTTGCTGCCGCCATCAGAGAAGCAACATCGGCTTTTTGGGGTGCCTTGGCCGCCCGATCGCAGATTGCGTCTGTGCTCATGCACCTTGTTAGCACATGCATGTGGCGGCTGCAGCCGCGCTCTCGCCGGAGTTGGCCACCGAAGTTGCCCTCATGATGTAGGTCCATGTCCCCATCTTTCACCGGTGAGGATTGAACAGTGAAATGATGTTTGGGGAGCGAGCTAGTGTGCTTGACACGCCGGCTGTGGACTGTAGCCGACGCACCTTCTCGCGTAAGCCATAGGCGTACTATACACCGACGGTGCTCCAGGATATTTTGTACTGCATCTCACAGAGTTGGTGATAATAAACTGTGTGGGATCTACTTGATTTTTAATTTTGATTTGAATTACATAATGGGGTCACAGCGGCAATGGACAGTGTTTGAATTGATAGACATTTTATCTGCAGTGAACATGCAGCTATATGTGTGTCATAAAAAAATTGGAATTGTTCAGGGTTCGTTAGTAAATTTTATACATTAAATTGGTTTTCTAGCCATTTCAGGTGCACAATTCAAAATTGAAGCACATGCTCCAGTCCATAAAAATGGGTTGCAAAATCAAATGTTTGTCCTTGGTTGCAAGATTAGGTCACATGCAAGAAATGAGAATGAATGTCAAACACCTTGACACTGTCGCTCAGCCGCTAACATTGAGATACATGCTTTTAACATTCTAGTAAATCGAAAACTCGTCTAAAATTCATGAAACTTGACATGATATCATGGAACGACAGCGACATGCCGTGGTAAAAATATTGTCCCATTTGGGGCAGTGTGGGTATAAGCTTCTCGCAAACTAGAGCTTCTCTCACAGCAAGTCTGATGGTTTCAGTAGGGTACGTGCCACCTTGGGGGACGAAATGATATATGTTGCGTCTTCTTACTTTCAAAATGTTTCTCGTGTCAACATAGAACAACACGAGTGTTGTGTCAATTTTTGGGATTTTTTGGGGTTTGTTTTGACATTTTTATGCATTAATTGCGTTTTCAATGCATTTATGAGCACAATTCAAATTTGAACTACTTGCACATGCTCTAATGCATATATATTGGTTCAAAATTCAAATTTGTGTCCTTGGTTGCATGCTTAGTTCCCATGCAAGAAATGGGAATGAATGTCAAACACCCTGCCACCATCAGTCGGCTGCAAACATTGAGATTCATGGTTTTTAAATTCTAGTAAATCCAAAACTCGTCTGAAATTCATGAAACTTGGCATGCTATCATGGAGCGGCATCAACATGCCGTGGTAAATTTTTTGTCCCATTTGGGGCAGATATGCTTCTCTCAAACCAAAGGTTCTCACAACAAGCCTGATGGTTTCGGTGGGGAACGTCCTACCTTTGGGGATGAAATGATATCCGCTGCCTCTTATTGCTTTCAAAAATTTCTGGTATCAACATAGAACAACAGGAGTGTTGTGTCAATTTTTGGTATTTTTCGGGGTTCGTTTGGACATTTTTATGCATTAATTGAGTTTTCAATGCATTTTTGTGCATAATTCAAATTTGAACTACATGAACATGCTCTAATGCATATAAATTGGTTCAAAATTCAAATATGTGTCCTTGGTTGCATGCTTAGGTCCCATGCAAGAAATGGGAATGAATGTCAAACACCCTGCCACCGTCACTCGACCACAAACATGGAGATTCCTGGTTTTTAATTCTAGTAAATCCAAAACTCGTCTGAAATTCATGAAAGTTGGCATGCTATCATGGAGCGGAATCAACATGTCGTGGTAAATTTTTAGTCCCATTTGGGGCAGGTTTGGGGATATGTGATGACCCACAAGTATAGGGGATCTATTGTAGTCCTTTCGATAAGTAATAGTGTCTAACCCAACGAGGAGCAGAAGGAAATGACAAGCAGTTTTCAGTAAGGTTTTCTCTGCAAGCACTGAAATTGTAGGTAATAGATAGTTTTGCGATAAGATAAATTGTAACAGGTAACAAGCAATGAAAGTAAATAAAGTGCAGCAAGGTGACCCAATCCTTTTTGTAGCAAAGGACAAGCCTGGACAATTTCTTATAATGAGAAAAGCGCTCCTGAGGACACATGGGAATTATCGTCAAGCTAGTTTTCATCACGCTCATATGATTCATGTTCGGTACTTTGATAATTTGATATGTGGGTGGGCCGGTGCTTGGGTACTACCCTTACTTGGACAAGCATCCCACTTATGATTAACCCCTATTGCAAGCATCCGCAACTACAAAAGAAGTATTAAGGTAAACCTAACCACAGCATTAGACATATGGATCCAAATCAGCCCCTTACGAAGCAACGCATAAACTAGGGTTTAAGCTTCTGTCACTCTAGCAACCCATAATCTACTTATTACTTCCCAATGCCTTCCTCTAGGCCCAAATAATGGTGAATTGTCATGTAGTCGACGTTCACATAACACCACTAGAGGAGAGACAACATACATCTCATCAAAATATCAAGCGAATACCAAATTCACATGACTACTAAGAGCAAGACTTCACCCATATCCTCAGGAACAAACATAACTACTCACAAAGCATATTCATGTTCATAATCAGAGGAGTAATAATATGCATTAAGGATCTGAACATATGATCTTCCACCAAGTAAACCAATTAGCATCAACTACAAGGAGTAATCAACACTACTAGCAACCCACAGGTACCAATTTGTGGTTTTGATACAAGATTGGATACAAGAGATTAACTAGGGTTTTGAGAGGAGATGGTGCTGGTGAAGATGTTGATGGAGATTGACCCCCTCCCGGTAAGAGGATCATTGGTGATGACGATGGTGATGATTTCCCCCTCCCGGAGGGAAGTTTCCCCGGCAGAACAGCTCTGCCGGAGCCCTAGATTGGTTCCGCCTCGTGGTGGTGGAGTTTCATCCCATAAGCTTGCCTCTGATTTTTTTCCAGGGTAAAAGCCTTCATATAGCAGAAGATGGGCACCGGAGGGCCACCAGGGGGCCCAGGAGACAGGGGGCGCACCCAGTAGGGGTGGGCGCGCCCCCCACCCTCCTGGCCAAGGTGTGGGCCCCCTCTAGTGTTTTCTTCGCTCAATAATTCTTATTAATTCCAAAAATGACTTCTATGGAGTTTCGGGATTTTTGGAGCTGTGCAGAATAGGTTTCCAATATTTGCTCCTTTTCCAGCCAGAATTCCAGCTGCCGGCATTCCCCCTCTTCATGGTAAACCTTGTAAAATAAGAGAGAATAGCCATAAGTATTGAGACATAATGTGTAATAATAACCCATAATGCAATAAATATTGATATAAAAGCATGATGCAAAATGGACGTATCAATTCCCCCAAGCTTAGACCTCGCTTGTCCTCAAGCGGAAGCCGAGATCGAAAAATATGTCCACATGTTTAGAGATAGAGCTGTCGATACAAATAAAATACGGACATGAGGGCATCATGATCATTCTTATAATAGCAACATAAATAGATTTTGACATATGATTTCTTATGCTCAAGTAACAATCAATTCACAATGTCAAATATGGTTCAGAAATTTCATTGGGAACTAACAAACTATAATCTCAGTCACTGAAGCAATTGCAATTTATCATAACATCAGAAAGAGTCAAGAATAGAGCTTTTCAGCAAGTCCACATACTCAACTATCATATAGTCTTCTACAATTGCTAACACTCACGCAGTACTTGTGGTTATGGAGTTTTAATCAGACACTGACAAAGATAGGGGCTTATTGTGTCGCCTCCCAACGTATTCACCTTTGGGTGATGTCAACAATAATAGTTCATGCTAACTTACATCCAATTGGATATATATATCAGGATCTTTCAAACACGAGGAGCTTGCCAAAGGATAAAATGAAAAAGGGAAAGGTGAAGATCACCTTGACTCAAGCATAAAGTAAAAACATAAAGTAAAAGATAGGCCCTTTGCGGAGGGAAGCAGAGGTTGTCATGTGCTTTTAGGGTTGGACGCACAAAATCTTAATGCAAAAGAACGTCACTTTATATTGCCACTTGTGTATGGACCTTTATTATGTAGTCCGTCGCTTTTATTGCTTCCATAGCAAGATCGTATAAAGCTTATTTTCTCCACACTAATAAGTCATACATATTTAGAGAGCAATTTTTATTGCTTGCAACATGACAACTTACTTGAAGGATCTTACTCAATCCATAGGTAGGTATGGTGGACTCTCATGGCAAAACTGGGTTTAAGGATATTTGGAAGCACAAGTAGTATCTCTACTTGGTGCAAGGAATTTGGCTAGCATGAGGGGGAAGGGCAAGCTCAACATGTTGGGAAGATCAATGACAATATACTTTAACTGAGATGTGAGAAAACTTAAACCATTACGTTGTCTTCCTTGTCCAACATCAACTCTTTTAGCATGTCATACTTAATGAGTGCTCACAATCATAAAAGATGTCCAAGATAGTATATTTGTATGTGAAAACCTCTCTTTCCTTATTACTTCCTATTAATTGCAACGATGACCAAAACTATGTTTGTCAACTTCCAACAACTTTTATGCCTCATACTTTCTATGTGTGAAGTCATTACTATCCACAAGATCAATATGAACTCTTTTTATTCTTTTTATTCTTTTCTACTTCCTCAAGATCATAGCAAGATAGAAAAGCCCTTGACTCAACACTAATCTTTATTATAGATAGCTCACTGACTCGATTACATAAAGAGATCACAAAGCAAAACTCGAAACTACTTCATACCAAATCTTCAATCTACTAGATCAAGATACTACTAAAAGGATCGAACTAAGTAAAAAGGTAAAGATAGGAGTGTGATGGTGATACGATACCGGGGCACCTCCCCCAAGCTTGGCAGTTGCCAAGGGGAGTGCCCATACCCATGTGATTATGTCTCCTTCTTCATAGTTGGTGTTGTGATCTTCTTGGCGATGATGCCCCTCAGGATACGATTCTCCTCCTCGAGCTTATTGACTTGTTGTTTGAGGTCCATAATTTCTTTGCGGAGCTTGCCCGCAACGGCTAAAGCTCCCTTTACCCAAGGATGTTGCATAGCTTCTGGAGAACAAGTGACACTCTTTTTCATATTTTCATAAGAAGGAAATATAACGTTGGAAGGGATGACCGAATTTGGGATAGCCGACCTATGTAGTTCCCCCATCATGAATCCTGCTTGGAAGCGAGAGGTAACTTCTTGATCTTCCTCCATGGCATCTATCCTTTTCAAGTCGGCCTCCATCTCATCCTTTGTTGATGGTCCAAAGTGATAAGCATCGCTATTTGCTCCTGGACCTGGTGTCGGGTAAGACACCCGACTCTCCCCGACTGACTCTTGAGAAGACATCTTGCTCTTAATCTGCAACAGGGACAACTCGAAACAAAAACAGAGGATATTTGCATGATACGGTGGTCAAAACCTTCGGGAGATTATATAATGAATTTTTACCGACCAAAATACGTAACGTGTAAGAAAACGGAGTCCGGGAGGCACACAAGGTGTCCACGAGATAGGGGGCGCGCCCAGGAAGGGTGGGCGCCCCCTCCACCCTCGTGGAGGCCTCATGTCCTTCCCGGATTGATACCTTGGTTCTGAAAAACTGAGGGAAATACTTATGCTACTTTACTGCATCATCCTCTCCTCTTCAGGGAAATCCAACGCAGTGCTCAAGAGGTAGCAAGAAGAATTTCTGGCACCGTTCCCGGGGAGGCTCACGCAAGCAAGTCAGCCATACCAAGTACCCATCGCAATCCCTATCTCTCGCATTACATTATTTGCCATTTGCCTCTCGTTTTCCTCTCCCCCACTTCAACCTTGCCGTTTTATTTGCCCTCTCTTTCCCAATCTCCTCCTCTCTTTCCCGTTTGCCTTTTTCCCGTCGCCTTTCTGTTTGCTTGTGTGTTGGATTACTTGTTGCCATGGCACAAGATAAATACCAAATTGTGTGATTTCTCGAATACCAATAATAATGATTTCCTTAGTACTCCGATTGCTCCTCTTAATAATGATGAGTCTTGTGAAACCAATACCACTTTGTTGAATCTTGTTATGAAAGATCAATTTGTCGGCCTTCCTAGTGAAGATGCTGCTACTCATCTAAACAATTTTGTTGATTTGTGTGATATGCAAAAGAAGAAAGATACGGATAACAATATTGTCAAATTGAAGTTATTTCCGTTTTCACTTAGAGATCATGCTAAAGTTTGGTTTTCATCTTTGCCTAAAAATAGTATTGATTCTTGGAACAAGTGCAAAGATGCTTTTATCTCTAGGTATTTTCCTCCTGCTAAGATTATCACTCTTACGAACGACATCGTGAATTTTAAACAACTTGATCATGAGCATGTTTCCCAATCTTGGGAAAGAATGAAATTAATGCTTCACAATTGCCCTACTCATGGTTTGAATTTATGGATGATCATACAAAAAATTTATGCCGGATTGAATTTTGCTTCTAGAAATCTTTTAGATTCGGCCGCGAGAGGCACTTTTATGGAAATTATGTTAGGGGATGCTACCAAATTGCTTGATAATATTATGGCTAATTATTCTCAATGGCACACCGAAAGATCTTCTAGTAAAAAAGTGCATGCTATAGAAGAAATCAATGTTTTGAGTGAAAAGATGGATGAACTTATGAAGATGTTTGCTCGTAAAAATACTCCTCTTGATACCAATGATATGCCTTTATCTACTTTGCTTGAGAATAATAATGAATCTATGGATGTGAATTTTTTTGGTAGGAATAGTTTTGGAAACAACGCTTATAGAGGGAATTTTAATCCTAGGCCTTATCCTAGTAATCCTTCTAATAATTATGCAAATTCCTACAATAACTCTTATGGAAATTTTAATAAGATGCCCTCTGAATTTGAGAGTAGTGTTAAAGAGTTTATGAATTCACAAAAGAATTTTAATGCTTTGCTTGAAGAAAAATTGCTTAAAGTTGATGATTTGGCTATGAACGTTGATAGAATTTCTCTTGAATTGATTCTTCAAAGCTTAGATCTATTCCTCCTAAGCATGATATCAATGAGTCTCTCAAAGCCATGAGAATTTCCATTGATGAGTGCAAGGAAAGAACCGCTAGGATGCGTGCTTCCAAAGATGCTTTTGTTCAAGCGTGTTCTTCCAATCCCTATGAAAATCAAGACGAAGATCTAAAAGTTATTGATGTGTCCCCCATTAAATCTTTGTTTTGCAATATGAATCTTGATGAATCTGAAGATTATCTTCCTTTACCTAGAAGGTGTTCTAAGAATTCGAAGTTTCTAGATCTTGATGATGAAATTGATGAAAGTGGGATTGAAATAAATAAAAACCGTGATGTTGCTAAACCCACTATTTCAGATCTCAAGGAATTTAATTATGAAAATTGCTCTTTGATTGGTTGTATTTCCTTGTTGCAATCCGTGCTAGATTCTCCTCATGCTTATAGTCAAAATAAGGCCTTTACCGAACATATTGTTGATGCTTTGATGCAATCTTATGAAGAAAAACTTGAGTTCAAAGTTTCTATCCCTAGGAAACTCTATGATGAGTGGGAACCTACTATTAAAATTAAAATTAAAGATTTTGAGTTTCATGCTTTGTGTGATTTGGGTGCTAGTGTCTCTACTATCCCCGAAACTTTATGTGATTTGCTAGATTTCCGTGATTTTGATGATTGCTCTCTAAACTTGCATCTTGCGGATTCCACTATTAAAAAACCTACGGGAAGAATTAATGATGTTCTTATTGTTTCAAATAGGAATTATGTGCCCATAGATTTTATTGTTCTTGATATAGATTATAATCCTTCATGTCCTATTATTCTTGGTAGACCTTTCCTTAGAACGATTGGTGCAATTATTGATATGAAGGAAGGGAATATTAGATACCAATTTCCCTTAGAAAGGGTATGGAACACTTCCCTAGAAAGAAAATAAAATTACCATATGAATCCATCATGAGAGCCACTTATGGATTGCCTACCAAAGATGGCAATACCTAGATCTATCCTTGCTTTTATGCCTAGCTAAGGGCGTTAAACGATAGCAATTGTTGGGAGGCAACCCAATTTTATTTTGTGTTTTTTGTTTTTGCTTCTGTTTAGGAATAAATAATCCATCTACCTTATGTTTGGATGTGGTTTTATGTTTTAATTAGTGTTTGTGCCAAGTAGGACCTATAGGATAACCTACGATGATAGTTGATTTGATTCTACTGAAAAACAGAAACTTTGCGTGCACGAATTTAGTTATTATAAATCACAGTAACGTGCTTTTGCGTTAATTCTTTTTGCTGATGATCAAGAAACAAATTGTCCAGGACTTCCTATTTTGGTAGAATTTTAGAGTTCCATAAGTTTGCGTTAGTTACAGATTTCTACAGACTGTTCTGTTTTTGACAGATTCTATTTTTCGTGTGTTGTTTGCTTATTTCAATGCATCTATGGCTAGTAATTCAGTCTATGAACCATAAGGGAGTTGGAATACAGTAGGTTTAACACCAATATAAATAAACAATGAGTTCATTACAGTACCTTGAAGTAGTCTTTTGTTTTCTTTCTCTAACGAAGCTCACGAGATTTCTGTTGAGTTTTGTGTTGTGAAGTTTTCAAGTTTTGGGTGAATTCTTTTGATGGATTATGGAACAAGGAGTGGCAAGAGCCTAAGCTTGGGGATTCCCATGGCACCCCCAAGATAATCCAAGTACACCAAAAAGTCAAATCTTGGGGATGCCCCGGAAGGCATCCCCTCTTTCGTCCACTTCCATCGGTAATTTACTTGGAGCTATATTTTTATTCACCAACATGATATGTGTTTTGCTTGGAGCGTCTTGTATTATTTGTGTATTTTCTTGTTAGTATACCACAATCATCCTTGTTGTACATACCTTTTGAGAGAGCCATATATGAATTGGAATTTGTTAGAATACTCTATGTGCTTCACTTATATCTTTTGAGCTTGATAGTTTTGCTCATAGTGCTTCACTTATATCTTTTGAGCGTGATAATTTTTGCTCTAGCACTTCACTTAGATCTTTTAGAGCACGGTGGTGGATTTATTTTAAAGAAACTATTTGATCTCTCATGCTTCACTTAGATTATTTTGAGAGTCTTTAATAGCATGGTAATTCGCTTAATGTTAATATACTTGGTGTTCAAGATATGTGAAACTTTCTTTTGAGTGCGTTGAATACTAAGATAAGTTTGATGCTTGATAATTGTTTTGAGATATGAAGATGGTGATATTTGAGTCATGCTAGTTAAAGTAGTTGTGAATTCAAAGAATACTTGTGTTGAAGTTTGTGATTCCCGTAGCATGCATGTATGGTGAACCGTTATGTGATGAACTCGGAGCATGATTTATTTATTGATTGTCTTCCTTATGAGTGGCGGTCGGGGACGAGCGATGTTCTTTTCCTACCAATATATCCCCCTAGGAGCATGCGTGTAATACTTTGCTTTGATAACTTCTAGATTTTTGCAATAAGTATATGAGTTCTTTATGACTAATGTTGAGTCCATGGATTATACGCACTTTTTCCCATCCTTCCACCTTTGCTAGCCTCTCTAATACCGCGCACTTTTCGCCGGTATCATACACCCACCATATACCTTCCTCAAAACAGCCACCATACCTACCTATCATGGCATTTCTATAGCCATTCCGAGATATATTGCCATGCAACTTTCCACCGTTTCGTTTATTATGACACGCTCCATCATTGTCATATTGCTAGCATGATCATGTAGTTGACATTGTATTTGTGGCAAAGCCACCATTGATAATTCTTTCATACATGTCACTCATGATTCATTGCATATCCCGGTACACCGCCGGAGGCATTCATATAGAGTCATACTTTGTTCTAAGTATCGAGTGGTAATTGTTGAGTTGTAAGAAAAATAAAAGTGTGATGATCATCATTATTAGAGCATTGTCCCAAGTGAGGAAAGGATGATGGATACTATGATTCCCCCATAAGTCGGGATGAGACTCCGGACTTTAAAAAAAAGAGGCCATAAAAAAAAGAGAAAGGCCCACATAAAAAAAATGAGAGAAAAAGAGAGAAGGGACAATGCTACTATCCTTTTACCACACTTGTGTTTCAAAGTAGCACCAAGATCTTCATGATAGAGAGTCTCTCATTTTGTCACTTTCATATACTAGTGGGAATTTTTCATTATAGAACTTGGCTTGTATATTCCAATGATGGGCTTCCTCAAAATGCCCTAGGTCTTCGTGAGCAAGCAAGTTGATGCACACCCACTTAGTTTCTTTTATAGAGCTTTCATATACTTATAGCTCTAGCTCATCCGTTGCATGGCAATCCCTACTCACTCACATTAATATCTATTGATGGGCATCTCCATAGCCCTTTGATACGCCTAGTTGATGTGAGACTATCTCCCTCTTTTTGTCTTCTCCACAACCACCCTACTATTCCACCTATAGTGCTATATCCATGGCTCACGCTCATGTATTGCGTGAAGATTGAAAAAGTTTTGAGAATGTCATAAGTATGAAATAATTGCTTGGCTTGTCATCGGGGTTGTGCATGATTTAAATATTTTTTGTGGGGAAGATGGAGCATAGCCAGACTATATGAATTTGTAGGGATAACTTTCTTTTGCCATGTTATTTTGAGAAGACATGATTGCTTTGATTAAGTATGCTTGAAGTATTATTATTTTTGCATCAATATGAACTTTTGTCTTGAATCTTTCGGATCTGAATATTCATATCACCATTAAGAAGATTTACACTGAAATTATGCCAAAGTATCACTCCGCATCAAAAATTCTTTTTTTTATCATTTACCTACTCGAGGACGAGCAAGAATTAAGCTTGGGGATGCCTGATACGTCTTCAACGTATCTATAATTTTTGATTGCTCCATGCTACTTTATCTACTGTTTTGGACTATATTGGGTTTTATTTTCCACTTTTATATTACTTTTGGGACTAACCTATTAACCGGAGGCCTAGCCCAGAATTGCTGTTTTCTGCCTTTTTCAGTATTTCGAAGAAACAGAATATCAAACGGAGTCCAAACGGAATGAAACCTTCGGGATCATGATTTTCCAACCGAACGTGACCCAGGAGACTTGGACCCTACTCCAAGCAGTGCCCGAGGAGGTCACGAGGGTGGAGGGCGCCCCCCCCCCCCCGGGCGCGCCCCCCTACCTCATGGGCCCCTCGGAGCTCCACTGACGTACTCCTTCCTCCTATATATACCTATGTATCCCCGAACGATCAGAACAGGAGCCAAAAACCTAATTCCACTGCCGCAACCTTCTGTATCCACGAGATCTCATCTTGGGGCCTCTTCCGGAGCTCTGCCGGAGGGGGCATCCACCACGGAGGGCTTCTACATCATCACCATAGCCCCTCCGATGAAGTGTGAGTAGTTTACTTCAGACCTTCGGGTCCATAGCTAGTAGCTAGGTGGCTTCTTCTCTCTTTTTGGATCTCAATACAATGTTCTCCCCCTCTCTCGTGGAGATCTATTCGATGTAATCTTCTTTTTGCGGTGTGTTTGTTGAGACCGATGAATTGTGGGTTTATGATCCAGTATTATCTATGGAAAATATTTGATTCTTCTCTGAATTCTTTTATGTATGATTGAGTTATCTTTGCAAGTCTCTTCGAATTATCCTTTTTGGTTTGGCCAACTAGATTGGTAGTTCTTGCAATGGGAGAAGTGCTTAGATTTGGGTTCAATCTTGCGGTGTCCTTACTCAGTGACAGAAAGAGTTGCAAGTCACGTATTGTATTGTTGCCATCGAGGATAACTAGATGGGGTTTTTATCATATTGCATGAATTTATCCCTCTACATCATGTCATCTTGCTTACAGCATTACTCTATTTTTACTTAATACTCTAGATGCATGCTGGATAGCGGTCGATGAGTGGAGTAATAGTAGTAGATGCAGAATCGTTTCGATCTACTTGTTTTGGACGTGATGCCTATATACATGATCATTGCCTAGATATACTCATAACTATGCTCAATTCTGTCAATTGCTCAACAGTAATTTGTTCACCCACCGTAGAATATCTATGCTCTTGAGAGAAGCCACTAGTGAAACCTATGGACCCTGGGTCTATTCTCATCATATCAATCTATATCACTTTATTTACTTGCTTTGTTTTTACTTTGCCTTTACTTTTTACTTTGCATCTATCTATCAAAAATACCAAAAATATTATCTCTATCAGATCTCACTCTCGTAAGTGACCACGAAGGGATTGACAACCCCTAATCATTGGTTACGAGTTGCTATCGTTTTGTGTAGGTACGAGGGACTTGTGTGTGGTCTCCTACTGGATTGATACCTTGGTTCTCAAAAACTGAGGGAAATACTTACGCTACTTTACTGCATCATCCTCTCCTCTTCAGGGAAATCCAACGCAATGCTCAAGAGGTAACAATAGTCTTTCTAGGTTTTGATCAATAAAAGGTAAAGGGTAATGATCTTTCTTAGTAGCTTTATTTAATTTACGGAAATCATTACCATCCTATAACCTGTGATAGTTCTTTGCGGGATCAATTCATCTTTATCATTAGGAACGACAGTAATACCTCCCTTCTTAGAAACGCAATGGACATGACTTACCCAATCACTATCAGCAACGGGATAAATTATACCTGCCTCAAGGAGCTTTAGTATCTCCTTTCTTACCACTTCTTTCATCTTAGGATTTAACCATCGTTGAGGATCTCTAACTGGTTTGGCGTCTTTCTCCACATTTATTTTGTGTTGGCATAGAGTGGGACTAATGCCCTTAAGATCATCCAGAGTATATCCAATAGCAGCACGGTGCTTCTTCAGAGTTTTCAATAATCTTTCTTCTTCTTGCTCTGAAAGGTTAGCACTAATAATAACAGGATATATTTTCTTTTCATCAAGATAAGCATACTTAAGATTATCAGGTAATGGTTTGAGCTCAAACACGGGATCACCCTTGGGTGGAGGGGGATCCCCTAGGATTTCAACAGGCAAGTTGTGTTTCAGAATAGGACCCTATTGAAGGAACACTTCATCTATTTCCCTTCTTTCATTCATAAACATATCATTTTCATGGTCTAGAAAATATTATTCTAACGGATCAGTAGGAGGCACGACAATAGAAGCAAGACCAATAATCTCATCCTTACTAGGTGATTCTTTATCACGGGGTTGTCTACGAAACTTAGCAAAATTAAACTCATGAGACATATCCCCTAAGCCAATTGTAAAAGTATCCTTTTTGCAATCAATCCTAGCATTAACAGTATTCAAGAAGGGTCTACCAAAAATAATGGGACAAAAGTCATCTTGTGGGGAACTAAGAACAAGAAAATCAGCAAGATATTTAACCTTCCCACACAAGACTTGAACATCTCTAACAATCCCAACTGGTGAAATAGTATCTCTATTAGCAAGATTGATAGTAACATCAATACCTTCCAATTCAGCGGGTGCAATATCATGCATAATTTCTTTATATATGTCATAGGGTATTTCACTAGCACTAGCACCCATAACACATAAGCCATGATAACAATGATCTCCTATTTTAACATAAATAACAGGCATGCCTACAACAGGTCTATGTATCTTAGCATCTGGTCTAGCAATATTAGCAGTTTCACCACAGAAATAAATAACATGCCCATCTAAATTATCATCCAAGAGATCTTTAACCATAGAAATACTAGGTTCAACTTTGATTTGCTCAGGAGGTGTATAAGTTCTAGTATAACTCTTATGAACAACAGTTGAAGTTTTAGCATGATCCTTTATCCTAAAAGGAAAAGGTGGTTTCTCAACATAACTTGTAGGAACAATAGGATCATTATAAGTGACAGTCTTTTCTTCAACTGTAATAGGTGCAACTACTTTTACTTCAATGGGAGGATTATATTTAAACCACTTCTCCTTAGGGAGATCAACGTGAGTAGCAAAAGATTCACAAAAAGTAACTACTATCTCAGAGTCAAGTCCATATTTAGTGCTAAATCCACGAAAAGCATCGGTATCCATAAAAGATTTAACACAATCAAACTTAGGTGTTATACCTGACTCCTTACCATCGTCGGAACCCCAATCTTCAGAGTTGTGTTTAATTCTTTCCAATAAATCCCACTTGAATTCAGTAGTCTTCAGCATATAAGAACCAGCACAGGAAGTATCAAGCAAGGTGCAATCATTGAGAGAAAGCCGAGCATAAATTTTTTGAATAATCATATCTCTTGAGAGCTCATGATTGGGGCATGAATATAACATTGACTTAAGCCTCCCCCAAGCTTGAGCGATGCTTTCTCCTTCGCGAGGCCAGAAATTATATATGTAATTACGATCACGATGAACAAGATGCATAGGATAAAACTTCTGGTGAAATTCCAACTTCAATCATTTATAATTCCAAGATCCCGTATCATCACATAGCCTATACCATGTCAATGCATCTCCCTTCAAAGAAAAGGGAAGACCTTCCTTTTGACAACATCATCGGGAATACCTGCAAGCTTAAATAATCCACAAACTTCATCCACAAAGATAAGGTGTAAATTGGGATGCAATGTTCCATCTCCTGCAAAGGGATTAGCTAGCAGTTTCTCTATCATACCCGAAGGAATCTAAAAGTAAATATTTTCAGTAGGTTCAGTAGGTTGAGGAGCAACTCTTTGCTCTTCTGGTTGGGGTGAAGATACCCCGAACAAGCCCCTCAAAGGATTAGTTTCCATAGTAACAAGTGACAGAAAATTTCAGCGCACTATATAAATGTTTCCTTACCAAGTTCCACTCACCAAAGGCGCTTCACTCCCCGGCAACAGCGCTAGAAAAGAGTCTTGATGACCCACAAGTATAGGGGATCTATCATAGTCCTTTCGATAATTAAGAGTGTCGAACCCAACGAGGAGCAGAAGGAAATGACAAGCGGTTTTCAGTAAGGTTTTCTCTGCAAGCACTGAAATTGTAGGTAATAGATAGTTTTGTGATAAGATAAATTGTAACGGGTAACAAGCAATGAAAGTAAATAAAGTGCAGCAACGTGGCCCAATCCTTTTTGTAGCAAAGGACAAGCCTGGACAATTTCTTATAATGAGAAAAGCGCTCCCGAGGACACATGGGAATTATCGTCAAGCTAGTTTTCATCACGCTCATATGATTCGCGTTCGGTACTTTGATAATTTGATATGTGGGTGGACCGGTGCTTGGGTACTGCCCTTACTTGGACGAGCATCCCACTTATGATTAACCCCTATTGCAAGCATCCGCAACTACAAAAGAAGTATTAAGGTAAACCTAACCACAACATTAGACATATGGATACAGATCAGCCCCTTACGAACCAACGCATAAACTAGGGTTTAAGCTTCTGTCACTCTAGCAACCCATCATCTACTTATTACTTCCCAATGCCGTCCTCTAGGCCCAAATAATGGTGAACTGTCATGTAGTCGACGTTCACATAACACCACTAGAGGAGAGACAACATACATCTCATCAAAATATCAAACGTATACCAAACTCACATGACTACTAATAGCAAGACTTCACCCATGTCCTCAGGAACAAACTTAACTACTCACAAAGCATATTCATGTTCATAGTCAGAGGAGTAATAATATGCATTAAGGATCTGAACATATGATCTTCCACCAAGTAAACCAATTAGCATCAACTGCAAGGAGTAATCAACACTACTAGCAACCCACAGGTACCAATTTGTGGTTTTGATACAAGTTTGGATACAAGAGATGAACTAGGGTTTTGAGAGGAGATGGTGCTGGTGAAGATGTTGATGGAGATTGACCCCCTCCCGGTGAGAGGATCGTTGGTGATGACGATGGTGATGATTTCCCCCTCCCAGAGGGAAGTTTCCCAGGCAGAACAGCTCTGCCGAAGCCCTAGATTGGTTCCGCCAAGGTTTCGCCTCGTGGCGGTGGAGTTTTGTCCCGTAAGCTTGCCTCTGATTTTTTTTCTAGGGTAAAAGCCTTCATATAGCAGAAGATGGGCACCGGAGGGTCACCAGGGGGCCCAGGAGACAGGGGCGCACCCAGTAGGGGTGGGCGCGCCCCCCACCCTCCTGGCCAGGGTGTGGGCCCCCTCTGGTGTTTTCTTCGCTCAATAATTCTTATTAATTCCAAAAATGACTTTCATGGAGTTTCAGGATTTTTGGAGCTATGCAGAATAGGTTTCCAATATTTGCTCCTTTTCCGGCCAGAATTCCAGCTGCCGGCATTCCCCCTCTTCATGGTAAACCTTGTAAAATAAGAGAAAATAGCCATAAGTATTGAGATATAATGTGTAATAACAACCCATAATGCAATAAATATTGATATAAAAGCATGATGCAAAATGGACGTATCAATATGCTTCTCACAAACCAAAGGTTCTCACAACAAGTCCGATGGTTTCGGTAGGGAACGTCCCACCTTTGGGGACGAAACGATATCCGCTGCCTCTTATTGCTTTCAATTTTTTTTAGTGTCAACATAGAACAACAGGAGTCTTGTGTCAATTTTTGGGATTTTTCAGGGTTCGTTTGGACATTTTTATGCATTAATTGAGTTTTTAATGCATTTATGTGCATAATTCAAATTTGAACTACATGCACATGCTCTAATGCATATAAATTGGTTGAAAATTCAAATCTGTGTCCTAGGTTTCATGCTTAGGTCCCATGCAAGAAATGGGAATGAATGTCAAACACCATGCCACCGTCACTCGGCCGCAAACATTGAGATTCCTGGTTTTTAAATTTCTAGAATCCAAAACTCAACTGAAACTCATGAAACTTAGCATGCTATCATGGAGCGGCATCAACATGTCGTGGTAGTTTTTTTGTCCCATTTGGGGCAGGTTTGGGTATAAGCTTCTCACAAACCAGAGCTTCTCACAACAAGCCTGTTGGTTTCGGTAGGGAACGTCCCACCTATGGGGACGAAATGATATCAGCTGCCTCTTATTGCTTTCAAAAAATTTCTAGTGTCAACATAGAACAACAGGAGTGTTGTGTCAATTTTTGGGATTTTTTGGGGTTCATTTGGACATTTTTTATGAATTAATTGAGTTTTTGATGTATTTATGTGCATAATTCAAATTTGAACTACATGCACATGCTCTAATGCACATAAATTGGTTGAAAATTCAAATTTGTGTCCTTGGTTGCATGCTTAGGTCCCATGCAAGAAATTGGAATGAATGTCAAACACCCTGCCACCGTCACTTGGCCACAAACATTGAGATTCCTGGTTTTTAAATTCTAGTAAATCCAAAACTCGTCTGAAATTCATGAAACTTGGCATGCTATCATGGAGCAGCATCAACATGCCGTGGTAAAAATTTTTGTCCCATTTGGGGCAGCTTTGGGTATAAGCTTCTCACAAACCAGAGCTTCTCACAACAAGTCTAATGGTTTCGGTAGGGAACGTCCCACCTTCGGGGACGAAATGATATTATTGCTTTCAAAAAATTTCTAATGTCAACATAGAACAACAGGAGTGTTGTGTTAAATTTTGCAATTTTTTGGGGTTCTGGTTGGACATTTTTATACATTAACTGGGTTTCTAGGCATTTTATGTGCATAATTCAAATTTGAACTACATGCACATGCTCCAGTGCATATAAATTGGTTGAAAAACAAATCTTTGTCCTTGGGTGCATGCTTAGGTCCCATGCAAGAAATGGGAATGAATTTCAAACACCAAGGCACTGTTGATTGCCGGCAAAACGTTGAGATACTTCATTTTTAAATTCTAGAAAATCCAAAACTCGTCTGAAATTCATGAAACTTGGCATGCTATCATGGAATGGCACCCGACATGTTGTGTTATTTTTTGTGTCCATTTTGAGAGAAGAAGCACTCAAATAACAGCCAACAAAGGCATTTTCAAACAAATAGCTGCCACTCTAGCATCGCAAATGTTTGTATAATTCAAATCGTGTGTGTTATGTTAACCATTCATGTGACGCCATATGTCTTGGTTTTAATGGCTATAGGAGGTGCCGTGTGGACAGCTACTTGACTGAACAGGAGGCGTGCGAGCACAGTCCGATGCGCAGGCTGACCGAGAGGCGTGCAAGCTATCCTCCAATGCGCAGGCTCACTCGGAAGCATGCGAGCTGTACGCTGCGCTGGCTCATTGGGAATCGAGCCCTTTGACTTCCATGGCCGCCCACCTTCCTCTCCATTAATGGCGCCCGAGCTGCTGCTTAATACAGGCGGCCTTACTGTTCGCCTCCCATTCCCCTCCCTCCCCCGGACCTCCACCAATGTTATGGCGTAGAAGGATCATCTGCCACTAGTCTTCAAGTTTGGTGAAGTCGACCCCGAGCCGAAGGAGATAGAAAATAAGGAGGAATGGGGCCTCATGGACATGGCCCAGAACGAGCTGGCCGCGGCTGTTGCTGCCCCCGCTCCCGTCCCCGCTCCCATTCCCGCGCCCGCACCAGCGACCATCCCCGTAGCATTGATGGGCTGGTCGTCGAGCACTATCGCAGAGCTGGAAGCCGCGGGCGTCACTGCGGTCTCCACGGACCTGCGCGAGCTCATGTACATGCCAGTGTTAGCGCATGTGCCCGTGCGCGCCCCTCCACCCACCACGGCGTCGATACCAGTGCGTTTGGCTGCACCCACCATGCCCGTGCCCGTGCACGTGCCCCCCTCAGCGGCATGGGACGCCACCGTCGACCGCTACCTCTCAGCGCCACCAGCTGTCGTCCTTCCGCGCCCTACCCGTCGATCGCGGGACAACATGATGTTTGATTTACAAGTGAAGAACATTCTGTGCTGCCTTGAATACTTCAACAACGGTGTTCCAGTGGACGACAACAAGAAGGACGATGTGGCATGCCACCTCCGCCGCCTCCGGAAATATTTTTCTTTTCTTGGGTTTAACATTGTATCTCGATCGCAAACGTTTTAGTTAGAACACCCATATGCAAACCAACAGCTTCCCCAGGAAGCCAAGGGAAAATGTGCTGAGCAGGATTTGTGCAACTCTTGATCGCAAACGTTTTAGATAGAACACTCGTATGCAAAGCGGGAGCAGGATTTGTGCATCTCTTCACCGCAAACGGTTGTTTTGGATGACCCATGTGCAACCACTTACTAACAATTTGGTAAGATTTGCATATGTCATATTGGGCATGTTGCCATTTGTCAAACTTGAAAGATTGACATTTGTTGATCTAGTAACATTGCCATTTGTCAACCTTGTAACACTGTTATTTCTCAAAATATGCAGCTAAAAATCACTAGCACTATCTAATTTTTGCAACTAAAATTCAGTAATTAAGCATAGATTTCATTCATAGATTAAGCAGTTGTGCTTAATTTATACAAACAATTCAACTCAACAGCTGAACCGACCAAACTTTTCCCCAATTGTTGCCAACCACGTACTGAAATAGCTAGTTCTACTTTATATACTAGCTAATTTTAAGTATGTGTACAGTTCCACCACATCTATAGTCAGATGAACTGAACAAAATAGCCCCTAAATACTACTATGGAGGGGCTTTGTACTACTTCCGACAGCCTCTCCACTGCTGAGCACGCTCAGTAAGAGGCAGAGGAGGAGGAGCCTACCGACGAGCTGGACAACTGCAATACGATGCTTTCCGCTACTGCAACTTCAGCGACGCTCACCTCGAACGCCCTCTACCGCTCCAGATGACCCTTCTCGAAGCAGTGGTTCTCGTTGTAGATCTCTTGATTCCTTGCCTCTGAGGCGGCGTGTGCCGCGACCACGGCGGCGGTAAGGCTATTTGCATGCTCAACGAGGCGCTCCTCCTCCTCCTCCCGCAGGAACTCGGTGTAGCGCGCAAGGTCGCTAATGCACGTGCCGGCATCCACCTCCGCCTCCCGCCTTCGGGCGGCAGTGCCGGAGCGGGTGATGACCCCGGCGGTCAATGGTGGGCTGGCAGCCAGGGCGGCCGACGATGGGGTGGCGGCCACGACCACCACCTCCCGCCTTCGGGGCATGGTGGCGGAGCGGGTGATGGCCATGGTGGCCGGTAGTGGGGTGGCGGCCATGACGGCCACCTCCCGCCTTCGGGCCGCAGCAGCGGAGCGGGTGATGGCCCTTGCTTTCGACGGTGGTGTGGCGACAACGACGGCCGGCAACAACAGCCGACGAGCACCGGCAGCGGAGCGTGTGGTGGGTGTTCCGCGCAAACCCAATAGGGACCCCACGCGCACTACACTATGCCGGGGACTACACCGCCACCGCTGTGTAGCCTCCAAGCTGGAGCTGTCGTCTAATGATGGCGGAGTGGCTGAGCGACCACGACGGACCGGTGCCATTGGCGATTGTGGGAGAAGCAGACGAGATAAGCTACAGGGAGGGAGGGGAAATATGACGCAGGACTCTCCAGCCGTGAGGGTTTTTATAGCAGGCCGGTAAGCATTGGGATTTTGGAGGATTTCACCCAGTTGGGCAGGAAGCTTGCGCGGGAACCTGCAAGGTTGCGCCGGAACGGGCTCACCGACGATTCATTTGCGCCACCGTTTGGCCAAAAGAACGCTCCCATGCACTGCGCAAGCTTGTGCTATAAGCCGTCTGCGGCAGCGGGGTGACAAGACGTGCGAGAGGAGGACGAAAGGCCACGTACACATACGGTTAATAAAAAAACATTTGTGATTGAATTACCTACTATACACCCATCCTGGTTTATAAGTAGGATTTAACTAATAAAATATGAATGCATGGCCAAATATTATATAGTTACATTCGTATTTGAACATAGTTTCCAATTATATAATTTTTATAACATGTATTAACATTTTGTTGGTTAAATTTGAGGGAAAAGTATGGCACATAATATAAAGGGGACTATATACCAAGACGGAGGTAGTAGCACACGGCCGCTCTCTACGCAGCGAGGCAAGTGTCGGTCGGCTTGTAGGCGACCATTTCTTGTGTGTTCAACTGCTCTATGCGTGTGGTTGCTTGCGGTTGAGGTGGCCGTGGCGCGCTTTGCTTGTGTCCCACCATGCACGCTCTGCTCTCGCGTCCCTCTGGGTGCTCTTCCCTCGTCCCTCCACGTGTGCTGCAAGTGTTTGGGGCCAGCGGACGATCACGCACGTTCGTGTGCATGCGGTTGTGCCGGGCGTAGCTCCACAATGCGGTTACCCGATGCAAAAAAATGCCATGCGGACGCGCCGAGAATCCAGGCCGCCCGGCCCCCATTTATTCCCGTGGCCATTTACCTTCATCTCTCGCGTCACACGACACAATAAGCACCTCCACGACGACACATACAAAGAGGACATCCAGCGGTTCCAATGGTGATCCCCGTGGCTCCAATGGCGCTCCCAGCGGCCGACGACGACAACGGCGGGCAGTTCATCACGCATCACGTAGTGGACACCCACGTGTCGGTGGAGAGCTCCATCCAAACTATTGAGCAGTTCCTTGCCGAGCACAAGTACCAAGTGGTCGGCTTTGACCTCGAGTATACCATCAGTCATGCCGGGCACGATCAGAAGGTTGCCATCACCTAGTTGTGCGTGCAACATGACGTCCTCATCTACCACTACCACCTGGCCACAAGGCCTTGCGAGCGTTTCTCTAGGTTTATCAACATCTCCGACTACAATTTTGCTACAGTGGACACCACCAATGATCTAAAAGCGCTCAAGGTTTCGGGCTTGAAATGCTGGAATCTTGTCAACATCCAGGACCACTACAAGGTCTGGGGCAGTGCCAAGAACAAACTGAACTCCCTGGTTGACCTCGCCTTGGCCATCATCGACCCCTACTACATGAAGATGAAGGATGAGAGCAAGAAGGACAAGGACACCTGGCACGGTGTTTGGCATGAGAGACTGGATGAAGAGCATGTCAAGTACGCGGCCAATGACGCATACACAAGCTACGAGATGTACAGGCGGATCGTTGACATGAGGAAGTGTCTTGCTCATGCCCCAGCCGAGGGATCAAGCCACAGAGAAGTGGCGGGAGCATCACAAGAAGTAGATGACTAGACAATCATTTCTCCTACTTTAGAATGCAAGCAATTGTCTATTGAGGTGTGTGCGAATGATCTGTATTGTCACTTATGTAATTGGATGTTTATTTCAGTTACATATATACATGTTATTCTTTTGTAGACAGAGCAAATTACACGGCTTATGAGCAGCAATCATCTGTGTTATTACTGATCTTCACACACATTTCTGATCACGGACCTGTTGGCCACGTATCACACACATATTGTTCAGTTGAGCCGTTTCCATTGTGTTGCACAATAAAGGCTGCAAAGAGGGATCTATAGCAGCAAGGTCTATCGAGGTCTTTGTTTTGTAATTTTTGACATTTCTTGTTTTTTGAACACATGTTGATTGGCTTGAAGAAGGTCTATCTCGTTACTTTCTGATAATTGTTTATATGCAAGCAACTAGTTTACATTTTTCAAAGTTTTTTGTACGAACAGAATCGCACACAAACTTACTATAGTAACCGTCTGTGTTATAATTTCTCATCGCAAACAGTTCATTTGAGTGGGCTGTTTGCTGCGTATCACACACATCTGGTTTACACAAATCGTTTGTGTTCTTTTGGCTTATCGCAAATGCCACATATCACACACATCTTGTTAAGATGGACCGTTTCTGTTCTCTTGCCTAATCGAAAACAGTTCGTCCGAGTGAACCATATGTCATATATCACACACACCTTGATCTGGTTGACCGTTCTGTTGCATTCCCTAATAGCACACAGTTCATCGGAGGGAACTGTATGCCGTATATCGCACACACACATTGATATGGCTGCCCGTTTCTGTTGTTCTTCCTCATCGCTAACAGTTCTACTGGATCAACCGTATGCCCTGCATCGCACACGCAACTAAAATCTAAACCGTGTTTGATGCATCCGTCATCACAAATGTTTTGCACATTTTTGACGGTTTTCTTACACCACCGTTTGCGATTATTGCATCACACACGGTTTCTCGAAGGGTCTCTGATCGTAGTGTCGCGTTAGCAGCATCCTGCAGTAGTGAGAGAAAATAGGCGTGTGTGCCTTGATTGTATGGTGATACCTGGAGAGAGTGTTGTCCCTCAGCATAAGCTGATGATTGTTGACTTCCGCTTTCAGATCCATGTCCAGCGGGATAAGCGTGCCAAAGTCGCTAGAACGAAGTGGTAGAAGCTCAAGGGGTAGGTAGCTTAGGCGTTCAAGGAGAGGATCATTAAGGAGGGCCCTTGGGAGGAAGGAGGGGATGCGAACAATGTGTGGATGAAGATGGCGACTTGCATTCGTAAGGTGGTCTCAGAGGAGTTTGGAGTGTCCATGGGAAGGAGAAGCGAAGCTAAGGATACCTTGTGGTGGAATAATGATGTCAAAAGGCGATTAAGGAGAAGAAACATTGTTTCAGATGCCTATACCTGAATAGGAGTTCAAATAACATAGAGAAGTACAGGATGGCGAAGAAGGCTGCAAAGCGAGCTGTCAGTGAAGCAAGGGGTCAGGCGTATGAGGACCTCTACCAACAGCTAGGCACAAAGGAAGGTAAAAGGGATATCTATAAGATGGCCAAGATTTGCGAGAGGAAGACGAGGGATGTTGGCCAAGTCAAATGCATCAAGGACGGAGCAGACCAACTCTTGGGAAGGATGAGGATATTAAGCATAGATGGTGGGAGTACTTCGACAAGTTGTTCAATGGGGAGAATGAGAGTTCTACCATTGAACTGGACGACTCCTTTGATGAGACCAGCATGCGTTTTGTGCGGCGAATGCAGGAGTCTGAGGTCAAGGAGGCTTTAAGAAGGATGAAAGGAAGCAAGGCGCTGGGCCCTGATTGTATCCCCATTGAGGTGTGGAAAGGCCTCGGGGACATAGCGATAGTATGGCTAACCAAGCTTTTCAACCTCATTTTTCAGGCAAACAAGATGCTAGAAGAATGGAGACGGAGTATATTAGTACCAATCTGTTGGAAATATGCCCTAAAGGAAATAATAAAAGGATTATTATTATATTTCCTTGTTCATGATAATTTTCTTTATTCATGCTATAATTGTATTATCCGGAAATCGTAATACACGTGTGAATACATAGACCATAATATGTCCCTAGTAAGCCTCTAGTTGACTAGCTCGTTCATCAACAGATAGTCATGGTTTCCTGACTATGGACATTAGATGTCGTTGGTAATGGGATCACATCATTAGGAGAATGATGTGATGGACAAGACCCAATCCTAAGCATAGCACAAGATCGTGTAGTTCGTTTTGCTAGAACTTTTCAAATGTCAAGTATCTTTTCCTTAGACCATGAGATCGTGTAACTCCCGGATACCGTAGGAGTGCTTTGGGTGTACCAAACGTCACAACGTAACTGGGTGACTATAAAGGTGCATTACAGGTATCTCCGAAAGTGTCTGTTGGGTTGACACGGATCGAGACTGGGATTTTTCACTTCGTATTACGGAGAGGTATCACTGGGCCCACTCGGTAGTGCGTCATCATAATGAGCTCAAAGTGACCAAGTGTCTGGTCATGGGATCATGCATTACGGTACGAGTAAAGTGACTTGCCGGTAACGAGACTGAACGAGGTATTGGGATACCGACGATCGAGTCTCGGGCAAGTAACATATCGTCTGACAAAGGGAATAGTATACGGGGTTGCTTGAATCCTCGACATCGTGGTTCATCCGATGAGATCATCGAGGAGTATGTGGGAGCCAACATGGGTATCCAGATCCCGCTGTTGGTTATTGACCGGAGAGCCGTCTCGGTCATGTCTACATGTCTCCCGAACCCGTAGGGTCTACACACTTAAGGTTCGGTGACGCTAGGGTTGTATGAATATGAGTATGCAGCAAACCGAATGTTTTCGGAGTCCCGGATGAGATCCCGGACGTCACGAGGAGTTCCGGAATGGTCCGGAGGTAAAGAAAACTATATAGGAAGTGTTGTTTCGGCCATCGGGAAAGTTTCGGGGTCACCCGGTATTGTACCGGGACCACCGGAAGGGTCCCGGGGGTCCACCGGGTGGGGCCACCTATCCCGGAGGGCCCCGTGGGCTGAAGTGGGAGGGGAACCAGCCCCTAGTGGGCTGGTGCGCCCCCCTTGGGCCCCCCTGCGCCTAGGGTTGGAAACCCTAGGTGGGGGCGCACCACTTGCCTTGGGGGGCACTCCACCCCCCCTTGGCCGCCGCCCCCTTGGGAGATTGCATCTCCCAGGGCCGGCGCCCCCCCTGGGGGCCTATATAAAGGAGGGCAGGGGGAGGGCAGCCGCACCCTTGTGTCTTGGCGCCTCCCTCCCCTGCTACACCTCGTCCTCCTCCCGCAGCAGCTTGGCGAAGCCCTGCCGGAGTTCTGCTGCATCCACGACCACACCGTTGTGCTGCTGGATCATCATCAACCTCTCCTTCCCCCTTGCTGGATCAAGACGGAGGAGACGTCACGCTGACCGTACGTGTGTTGAACGCGGAGGTGCCGTCCGTTCGGCGCTAGGATCTCCGGTGATAGGATCACGACGAGAACGACTACTTCAACCCCGTTCTTTTGAACGCTTCCGCACGCGATCTACAAGTGGTATGTAGATGCAATCTCTCTCCCATGACTCGTTGCTTAGATGAACTCATAGATGGATCTTGATGAAACCATAGGAAAAAATTTTATTTTCTGCAACGTTCCCCACCAGTGGCATCGTGAGCTAGGTCTATGCGTAGTTCTCTATTGCACGAGTAGAACACAATTTTGTTGTGGGCGTAGATCTTGTCAACTTGCTTGCCGCTACTAGTCTTTTCTTGCTTCAGCGGTATTGTGGGATGAAGCGGCCCGGACCGACCTTACACGTACGCTTACGTGAGACAGGTTCCACCGACTGACATGCACTAGTTGCATAAGGTGGCTAGCGGGTGTCTGTCTCTCCTACTTTAGTTGGAGCGGATTCGACGAAAAGGGTCCTTATGAAGGGTAAATAGAAGTTGACAAAATCACGTTGTGGTTATTCGTAGGTAAGAAAACATTCTTGCTAGAACCCAATTGCAGCCACGTAAAAGATGCAACAACAATTAGAGGACGTCTAACTTGTTTTTGCAGCAATTGTCATGTGATGTGATATGGCCAGAAGTTGTGATGAATGATGAATGATATATTGTGATGTATGAGATCATGTTCTTGTAATAGGAATCACGACTTGCATGTCGATGAGTATGACAACCGGCAGGAGCCATAGGAGTTGTCTTTATTTTTGTATGACCTGCGTGTCATTGAAGAACGCCATGTAAATTACTTTACTTTATTGCTAAACGCGTTAGCCATAGAAGTAGAAGTAGTCGTTGGCGTGACAACTTCATGAAGACACAATGATGGAGATCATGATGATGGAGATCATGGTGTCATGCCGGTGACGAAGATGATCATGGAGCCCCGAAGATGGAGATCGAAGGAGCTATATGATATTGGCCATATCATGTCACTACTATATAATTGCATGTGATGTTTATTATGTTTTATGCATCTTGTTTACTTAGAACGGCGGTAGTAAATAAGATGATCCCTTATAATAATTTCAAGAAAGTGTTCCCCCTAACTGTGCACCGTTGCTAAAGTTCGTCGTTTCGAAGCACCACGTGATGATCGGGTGTGATAGATCCTTACGTTCACATACAACGGGTGTAAGACAGATTTACACATGCAGAACACTTAGGGTTAACTTGACGAGCCTAGCATGTACAGACATGGCCTCGGAACACAAGAGACCGAAAGGTCGAACATGAGTCGTATGGAAGATACGATCAACATGGAGATGTTCACCGATGATGACTAGTCCGTCTCACGTGATGATCGGACACGGCCTAGTCGACTCGGATCGTGTAACACTTAGATGACTAGAGGGATGTCAAATCTGAGTGGGAGTTCATTCAATAATTTGATTAGATGAACTTAATTATCATGAACTTAGTCTAAAACTTTTGCAAAATATGTCTTGTAGATCAAATGGCCAACGCTCATGTCAACATGAACTTCAACGCGTTCCTAGAGAAAACCAAGCTGAAAGATGATGGCAGCAACTATTCGGACTGGGTCCGGAACCTGAGGATCATCCTCATAGCAGCCAAGAAAGCATATGTCCTAGATGAACCGCTAGGTGAAGCACCCATCCCAGAGAACCAAGACGTTATGAACGTTTGGCAGTCACGTGCTGATGATTACTCCCTCGTTCAGTGCGGCATGCTTTACAGCTTAGAACCGGGGCTCCAAAAGCGTTTTGAGAAACACGGAGCATATGAGATGTTCGAGGAGCTGAAAATGGTTTTTCAAGCTCATGCCCGGGTCGAGAGATATGAAGTCTCCGACAAGTTCTATAGTTGTAAGATGGAGGAAAACAGTTCTGTCAGTGAGCACATACTCAAAATGTCTGGGTTGCACAACCGCCTGTCCCAGCTGGAGATCAACCTCCCGGACGAGGCGGTCATTGACAGAATCCTTCAGTCGCTCCCACCGAGCTACAAGAGCTTTGTGTTGAACTACAATATGCAGGGGATGGTGAAGACCATTCCTGAAGTATTTTCAATGCTGAAGTCAGCAGAGGTTGAAATCAAGAAAGAACATCAAGTGTTGATGGTCAATAAGACCACTAAGTTCAAGAAGGGCAAGGGTAAGAAGAACTTCAAGAAGGACGGCAAAGATGTTGCCGCGCCCGGTAAGCCAGTTGCCGGGAAGAAGTCAAAGAATGGACCCAAGCCTGAGACTGAGTGCTTTTATTGCAAGGGGAAGGGTCACTGGAAGCGGAACTGCCCCAAATACTTAGCGGACAAGAAGGCCGGCAACACTAAAGGTATATTTGATATACATGTAATTGATGTGTACCTTACCAGTACTCGTAGTAACTCCTGGGTATTTGATACCGGTGCCGTTGCTCATATTTGTAACTCACAGCAGGAGCTGCGGAATAAGCGGAGACTGGCGAAGGACGAGGTGACGATGCGCGTCGGGAATGGTTCCAAGGTCGATGTGATCGCCGTCGGCACGCTACCTCTACATTTACCCACGGGATTAGTTATGAACCTCAATAATTGTTATTTAGTGCCAAGTTTGAGCATGAACATTGTATCTGGATCTCGTTTAATACGAGATGGCTACTCATTTAAATCCGAGAATAATGGTTGTTCTATTTATATGAGAGATATGTTTTATGGTCATGCCCCGATGGTCAATGGTTTATTCTTAATGAATCTCGAACGTAATGTTACACATATTCATAGCGTGAATACCAAAAGATGTAAAGTTGATAACGATAGTCCCACATACTTGTGGCACTGCCGCCTTGGTCACATTGGTGTCAAGCGCATGAAGAAGCTCCATGCTGATGGACTTTTAGAGTCTCTCGATTATGAATCATTTGACACATGCGAACCATGCCTCATGGGCAAAATGACCAAGACTCCGTTCTCCGGAACAATGGAGCGAGCAACCAACTTATTGGAAATCATACATACCGATGTGTGCGGTCCAATGAGCGTTGAGGCTCGCGGAGGATATCGTTATGTTCTCACTCTCACTGATGACTTGAGTAGATATGGGTATGTCTACTTGATGAAACACAAGTCTGAGACCTTTGAAAAGTTCAAGGAATTTCAGAATGAGGTAGAGAATCAACGTGACCGAAAGATAAAGTTCCTACGATCAGATCGTGGAGGAGAATACTTAAGTCACGAATTTGGTACACACTTAAGGAAATGTGGAATCGTTTCACAACTCACGCCGCCTGGAACACCTCAGCGTAATGGTGTGTCCGAACGTCGTAATCGCACTCTATTGGATATGGTGCGGTCTATGATGTCTCTTACCGATTTACCGCTATCATTTTGGGGATACGCTCTAGAGACAGCTACATTCACTTTAAATAGGGCACCGTCTAAATCCGTTGAGACGACACCGTATGAATTATGGTTTGGGAAGAAACCTAAGCTGTCGTTTCTAAAAGTTTGGGGATGCGATGCTTATGTCAAGAAATTACAACCTGAAAAGCTCGAACCCAAGTCGGAAAAATGCGTCTTCATAGGATACCCTAAGGAAACCATTGGGTATACCTTCTACTTAAGATCCGAGGGCAAGACCTTTGTTGCCAAGAACGGATCCTTTCTGGAAAAAGAGTTTCTCTCGAAAGAAGTAAGTGGGAGGAAAGTAGAACTCGATGAAGTACTACCTCTTGAACCGGAAAGTAGTGCAGCTCAGGAAAATGTTCCTGTGGTGCCTACACCAACTGGAGAGGAAATTAATGATTATGATCAAGGTACTTCGGATCAAGTTGCTACTGAACCTCGTAGGTCCACAAGGACACGTTCCACACCAGAGTGGTATGGCAACCCTGTCCTGGAAATCATGTTGTTAGACAACGGTGAACCTTCGAACTATGAAGAAGCGATGGCGGGCCCAGATTCCAACAAATGGCTTGAAGCCATGCAATCTGAGATAGAATCCATGTATGGAAACAAAGTATGGACTTTGACAGACTTGCCCGATGATCGGCGAGCGATAGAAAACAAATGGATCTTTAAGAAGAAGACGGACGCGGATGGTAATATTACCATTTATAAAGCTCGACTTGTCGCTAAGGGTTATCGACAAGTTCAAGGGGTTGACTACGATGAGACTTTCTCTCCCGTAGCGAAGCTGAAGTCCGTCCGTATCATGTTAGCAATTGCCGCATACTATGATTATGAGATATGGCAGATGGACGTCAAAACAGCATTCCTTAACGTGCATCTTAAGGAAGAACTGTATATGATGCAGCCGGAGGGTTTTGTCGATCCTAAGAATGCTAACAAAGTATGCAAGCTCCAGCGATCCATTTATGGGCTGGTGCAAGCATCTCGGAGTTGGAACATTCGTTTTGATGAGATGATCAAAGCGTTTGGGTTTATGCAGACTTATGGAGAAGCCTGCGTTTACAAGAAAGTGAGTGGGAGCTCTGTAGCATTTCTCATATTATATGTAGATGACATACTTTTGATGGGAAATGATATAGAACTTTTGGACAGCATTAAGGCCTACTTGAATAAGGGTTTTTCAATGAAGGACCTTGGAGAAGCTGCTTACATATTAGGCATCAAGATCTATAGGGATAGATCAAGACGCCTCATAGGTCTTTCACAAAGCACATACCTTGATAAGATTTTGAAGAAGTTCAAAATGGATCAGTCCAAGAAAGGGTTCTTGCCTGTATTGCAAGGTGTGAGATTGAGCTCGGCTCAATGCCCGACCACGGCAAAAGATAAAGAAGAGATGAGTGTCATCCCCTATGCTTCAGCCATAGGATCTATTATGTATGCCATGCTGTGTACCAGACCTGATGTAAACCTTGCCGTAAGTTTGGTAGGAAGGTACCAAAGTAATCCCGGCAAGGAACACTGGACAGCGGTCAAGAATATCCTAAAGTACCTGAAAAGGACAAAGGACATGTTTCTCGTTTATGGAGGTGACGAAGAGCTCGCCGTAAAGGGTTACGTCGACGCTAGCTTCGACACAGATCTGGATGACTCTAAGTCACAAACCGGATACGTGTATATGTTGAATGGTGGAGCAGTAAGCTGGTGCAGCTGCAAGCAGAGCGTCGTGGCGGGATCTACATGTGAAGCGGAGTACATGGCAGCCTCGGAGGCAGCGCATGAAGCTATTTGGGTGAAGGAGTTCATCACCGACCTAGGAGTCATACCCAATGCGTCGGGGCCGATCAAACTCTTCTGTGACAACACTGGAGCTATTGCGCTTGCCAAGGAGCCCAGGTTTCACAAGAAGACCAGGCACATCAAGCGTCGTTTCAACTCCATCCGTGAAAATGTTCAAGATGGAGACATAGATATTTGCAAAGTACATACGGATCTGAATGTCGCAGATCCGTTGACTAAACCTCTCTCGCGAGCAAAACATGATCAATACCAGAACTCTATGGGTGTTCGATTCATCACAATGTAACTAGATTATTGACTCTAGTGCAAGTGGGAGACTGTTGGAAATATGCCCTAGAGGCAATAATAAAAGGATTATTATTATATTTCCTTGTTCATGATAATTGTCTTTATTCATGTTATAATTGTATTATCCAGAAATCATAATACACGTGTGAATACATAGACCATAATATGTCCCTAGTAAGCCTCTAGTTGACTAGCTCGTTCATCAACAGATAGTCATGGTTTCTTGACTATGGACATTAGATGTCGTTGATAACGGGATCACATCATTAGGAGAATGATGTGATGGACAAGACCCAATTCTAAGCATAGCACAAGATCGTGTAGTTCGTTTTGCTAGAACTTTTCAAATGTCAAGTATCTTTTCCTTAGACCATGAGATCGTGTAACTCCCGGATACCGTAAGAGTGCTTTGGGTGTACCAAACGTCACAACGTAACTGGGTGACTATAAAGGTGCATTACAGGTATCTCCGAAAGTGTCTAATGGGTTGACACGGATCGAGTCTGGGATTTGTCACTCCGTATTACGGAAAGGTATCACTGGGCCCACTCGGTAGTGCATCATCATAATGAGCTCAAAGTGACCAAGTGTCTGGTCACGGGATCATGCATTACGGTACGAGTAAAGTGACTTGCCGGTAACGAGACTGAACGAGGTATTGGGATACCGACGATCGAGTCTCGGGCAAGTAACATACCGTCTGACAAAGGGAATAGTATACGTGGTTGCTTGAATCCTCGACATCGTGGTTCATCCGATGAGATCATCGAGGAGTATGTGGGAGCCAACATGGGTATCCAGATCCCGCTGTTGGTTATTGACCGGAGAGTCGTCTCGGTCATGTCTACATGTCTCCCGAACCCGTAGGGTCTACACACTTAAGGTTCGGTGACGCTAGGGTTGTATGAATATGAGTATGCAGCAAACCGAATGTTGTTCAGAGTCCCGGATGAGATCCCGGACATCACGAGGAGTTCCGGAATGGTCCGGAGGTAAAGAAAACTATATAGGAAGTGCTGTTTCGGCCATCAGGAGAGTTTCGGGGTCACCCGGTATTGTACCGGGACCACCGAAAGGGTCCCGGGGGTCCACCGGGTGGGGCCACCTATCCTGGAGGGCCCCGTGGGCTGAAGTGGGAGGGGAACCAGCCCCTAGTGGGCTGGTGCGCCCCCCTTGGGCCCCCTGCGCCTAGGGTTGGAAACCCTAGGTGGGGGGCGCACCACTTGCCTTGGGGGGCACTCCACCCCCCCTTGGCCGCCGCCCCCTTGGGAGATTGCATCTCCCAGTGTTGGCGCCCCCCTGGGGGCCTATATAAAGGAGGGCAGGGGGGAGGGCAGCCGCACCCTTGTGTCTTGGCGCCTCCCTCCCTGCTACACCTCGTCCTCCTCCCGCAGCAGCTTGGCGAAGCCCTGCCGAAGTTCTGCTGCATCCACCACCACACCGTCGTGCTACTGGATCATCATCAACCTCTCCTTCCCCCTTGCTGGATCAAGACGGAGGAGATGTCACGCTGACCGTACGTGTGTTGAACGCGGAGGTGCCGTCCGTTCGGCGCTAGGATCTCCGGTGATAGGATCACGACGAGAACGACTACTTCAACCCCGTTCTTTTGAACGCTTCCGCACGCGATCTACAAGTGGTATGTAGATGCAATCTCTCTCCCATGACTCGTTGCTTAGATGAACTCATAGATGGATCTTGGTGAAACCATAGGAAAAATTTTTATTTTCTGCAACGTTCCCCAACACAATCTTCAAGAACAAGGGGGTGTTTAGAGTTGTACTAATTACCATGGAATTAAGCTGATGATCCCTACAATGAAGCTATGGAGAGAGTCATTGAGCACCGCTTAAGAAGAATGACAAGTGTGACCAAAAATCAATTTGGTTTCATGCCTGGGAGGTCGACCATGGAAGGCATTTTCTTGGTACGGCAACTTATGGAGACATACAGGGAGCAAAAGAAGGACTTGCATATGGTGTTCATTGACTTGGAGAAGGCCTATGATAAGATACCATGGAATGTCATATGGTGGGCCTTGGAGAAACACAAAGTCCCGGCAAAGTACATTACCCTCATCAAGGACATGTATGATAATGTTGTGACAAGTGTTCGATCAAGTGATGTCGACATTGATGACTTCCCGATTAAGATAGGACTGCATCGGGGTCATCTTAATTTGAGCCCTTATCTTTTTGCCTTGGTGATGGATGAGGTCACAAGGGATATACAAGGAGATATCCCATGGTGTATGCTCTTTGTGGATGATGTGGTGCTAGTTGACGATAGTCAGACGGGGGTAAATAGGAAGTTAGAGTTATGGAGATGAACTTGGAATCGAAAGGGTTTAGGCTTACTAGAACTAAAACTGAGTACATGATGTACGTTTTAGTACTACTAGACCCGAGGAGGAGGAGGTTAGCCCTGATGGGCATGTGGTCCCTCAGAAGGACATCTTTAGATATTGGGGTCAATGCTGTAGAAGGATGGGGGTACAAATGAAGATGTGAACCATCGAATCAAAGCCGGATGGATGAAGTGGCGCCAAGCTTCTGGCATTCCCTGTGACAAGAGAGTGCCACAAAAGCTAAAAGGCAAGTTCTACAGGACGGCGGTTCGACCCGCAATGTTGTATGGTGCTGAGTGTTGGCTGACTAAAAGGCGACATGTTCGATAGTTAGGTGTGGCGAAGATGCGTATGTTCAGATGGATGTGTGACCACACGAGGAAGGATCAAGTCCGGAATGATGATATACGAGATAGAGTTGGGGTAGCACCAATTGAAGAGAAACTTGTTCAAGATCGTATGAGATGGTTTGGGCATATTCATCCCAGGCCTCCAGAAGCACCAGTGCATAGCGGACGGCTAAAACATGCAGAGAATTTTAAAAAAGGTCAGGGTAGACCGAATTTGACATGGGAGGAGTTCGTAAAGAGATATCTGGAGGATTGGATTATCTCGAAAGAACTAGCTATGGACAAGGGTGCATGAAAACTTGTTATTCATGTGCCCGAACCATGAGTTGGTCGCGAGATCTTATGGGTTTCACCACTAGCCTACCCCAATTTGTTTGGGACTAAAGGCGTTGTCGTTGTTGTTGTTGTTGTTGTTGTTGTTCTTGTTGTTGTTGTTGTTGTTATTGTTGTTGTTGTCTATTATGTTCCTGTCCCCACCAAAGTTCATATATAATTTCCATCGTGTGTTCATAATTTCTGGTTGTGTTAACGTGTGCGTATGCCTTGTACACTCGCAGATTTATCCATGCAAAAACTTGGCAGTGATGCGCTTCGTGAGCTTCAGAGTGCTCTGTTTCCTTGTTCCCCAGGTTTGTGAATGCCTTTAATCTCCAAAGTTAGAGACAAAGAGTTTATTACCACTCTATTTACATCATGCAACAGGTTACGAGGTAGATTATTTTCTGCCCGAAGTCATCATAGATTATGTGGAAGATAGTAGAAGTGTAGAACATTTCACAAATTTATAGAAAGTAAGAGGGGTGGAACTTGGATTCGTAACTGTGTTATTAGCATTGAGCAAGAAATATATCATATGCTTGACTTAACCTTTTTTTCAAGACCAGACCAAACGGGGAGAAGTGAAGACCTGCTGTTAAGGAGACCCAGAAGGCCTGGAAACCCAACCCACAGAATTTAACCAATGTAGCTTTTATTTTTTGCGAAATCAATGTGGCTTTATTTTGATCCACCGTGAGCTTGTATTTCATTTAATGCTGCATATCTGAATTAAGTTTTGTGAGTGTGTGTGTGTGTGTGTGTGTGCAGGTTAGCTAAATCAAGCCATTAGAGACTGGACATTGTATAGGTTAGCAAAATCAAACTATCATAGTCTGTGTTTCTGTTGCTGGATTTATAAGGCTAGTAAATGGCATGGTAGAATTGTTTTTTAATTTCTTTTTGAAGCAAACCTGTAAGGATTTCTTATCACAGAGATTTTTTATAAATTTTATAAAGTATACATTAGGGCCTACGAGGAAAAAGGAATAAAAAGAATAGCATACAGACTTGTCATGTGAAAGGATATGCCTTTTCTTTAACCGGATATATGCCTAATTATTGTTTTACTGCAACATGTTTGCTTTGTCAGGTGTTACTAGTAACGAAACAGTCTGCTTTCTCAGGTAAAGAAACTAGATCCGGCTATCTATAGGTTAAGCAAATTCATACATTAAAAAACGAATTTCACAAAATGTGCAAGAAATTTGGAAAAAAATCACGAAATTGAAAATTCATGAGAGAAAAAAGTTCATGAATTTGAAAAGGTGAAAAATTGATTTTTTTCCCTTTTGCAAATTTAAAAAAATAAAGGAAAAAATACAAGAATAGCTAAAAAATAATTCAAAGGAAAAATAAAAAGCACGCGGAACATTCTAGTAAAGTCGGTTGAAAATGAAGCTCAACGGATACCTCTAACATGAGCCAGCCCAGTAGCATGGGGGCAGGTTGCTCGCGTCGACTGCGTGACACGGGTCTACCCATAGAGCACAGTCACAGCTAGCCACCGAACCTCACGCCTGCCTTTTTTTTAATTTGGTCTGTATATTTTTAAGTAGAAAAAATCAAGAATTCAAAAAATGTTTTTTTGCAAATACAGAAAATGTCCATGAATTAGTATATTATTCACAAAATTTAAAAATGTTCATGAATTCGAAATATTGTGCAAATTTTAAAATGTTCATGAATTCAATAAATGTAGCAAATTCAAACGGGATTCATTGTATTTTAAAAAATTAAAAATTTAAAAACAAGATTTTGAAAAACTTTTTTGAATTCAAAAACTATCTGGGGACTTAAAATAAATTTTTTTAAATAAAAAATGTACATGAATTCAATTTTTGATTTTTTTTTTGAATTTTCTGAAATAAAAAACAAAAAACGGAATAAAAATAAAAAGGAACAAAAAATAAAAAAGGAAAACCGAATAGAACAGTAAAAGAAAAGAAAACGGTTCGGGAACGTTCTAGAAGGTTCCCAAAACCGGCGAGGAGGTTCCTAAAACCGATCAATGTGGTTCGCTTGTTTCGCCTCAATTTATAATGGGCCGGCCCGTCTACCTACCACTGGTGAGTGATCGCTATGCAAACGATTGCTATGGAATAAGGCGTTTGCAATGAGCTGGAGAGCTATCTCCGTGACGTGCAAGGACATGCCACCATGGTCAGCAAATGCTATAATCTGAAGGAGTACGTGGAGTATCAAGAGCTGAAAGCAGAAGACGAACAGGGCAAGCGGGCAAATAGTTCTCGTAGGAGTTGACCGAGGACGAAACTTGAAGCAACATCAACCATCCCTTGACAACACATGGACTATGAGAATGATTGTCCCAAAAAAAACACCTCCAGAAAGTGATCAATTGAACAGCACGCAATCGTTGTGGATCTCAGTTCATATGTTTTCACCCTGAAGATTACATCGAATAATCTCCAAACAATAAATTCAATAATAGAGCAAGGAAGCACATCACCATGACACCACCAACTAAGGTTGGGCCTTGTTTTTTCGCTCGGCGTAGCGCGTTATTTCTTCTAGTGCAATACTAACTATGTGCCAAATTCATCTTAAGAAAAAATCCATGTGCCAAATTTGTACTACTAGAAAATCAGTCACACCGAGCATCATCACCAACACAAAAATATGCAGAGTCAGATGGAATAAATGCCCCCAAACTGACGATGGTCCTGGACGCTGGCGCCGGAAGGAGCAAGGAAGCTTCCTCGCATCCAGGGGCATGTCAGAAGGAAGCGGATCGGGTGGAAGCAAAGACCCGCCTCGTCTTGTCAAGATCCGTGCCGCTCGACATCGCCGGCGTCGTCCCTCGCCACGTCGATGCGCACCTCGGGACGGGCCGCGGCGTCGTCTGGCGCCTCGACGGCGGCGCGGCACAGGGGGCACGTGGAGTTCCCGCGGAACCAGGCGTCGATGCACTCGACGTGGAAGCGGTGGCCGCACCGTGGCAGCGCGTGCGCCTCCTCGCCGCGCTCGAACTCGGCGAGGCAGACCGCGCAGTCCCCGGCGTCGACGGCAGCGGCGACCACGGGTAGCGCGCGGAGCACCGCGGGGTCGAGGGGGTCGAGCCGCCGCGGCGAAGGCGCTTCGACGTAGATGGCGAGGGTGCGGCCGAGGCGGCGGCCCTCTCGCGCGCGCCGGCGCCGGCCGCTGTTTCTGTTGCTGGATTTATATGGCTAGTAAATGGCATGCTGGAATTGTTTTTTATTTTCTTTTTGAAGCAAACCAGTAAGGATTTCTTATCGCAGAGTTTTTTTATAAATTTTATAAAGTATACATTAGGGCTTACGAGGAAAAAATAATAAAAAGAATAGCATACAGAATTGTCATGTGAAGGATATGCCTTTTTTTTAACCGGATATATGCCTAATTATTGTTTTACTGCAACATGTTTGCTTTGTCAGGTGTTACTAGTAACGAAACAGTCTGCTTTCTCAGGTAAAGAAACTAGATCCGGCTATCTATAGGTTAAGAAAATTCATACATTAAAAAACGAATTTCACAAAATGTGCAAGAATTTTGGAAAAAAATCACGACTTTGAAAATTCATGAAAGAAAAAGGTTCATGAATTTGAAAAGGTGAAAAATTGAATTTGTTTCCCCTTTTGAAAATTTAAAAAATAGAAAAATAAATAAAGGAAAAAATACAAGAAGAACTAAAAAAGAATTCAAATGAAAAATAAAAAGCACGCGGAACATTCTAGTCACAAAATCGGCTGAAAATGAAGCTCAACGGATACCTCTAACATGAGTCAGCCCAGTAGTATGGGGGCAGGTTGCTCGCGTCGACTGCGTGACACGGGTCTGGCCCATAGAGCACAGTCACAGCTAGCCACCGAAGCTCACGCCTGCCTTTTTTTTTCTAATTTGGTCTGTATATTTTTAAGTAGAAAAAATCACGAATTCAAAATTGTTTTTTTGCAAATACAGAAAATGTCCATGAATTAGTATATTATTCAGAAAATTTAAAAATATTCATGAATTCGAAATATTGTGCAAATTTTAAAATGTTCATGAATTCAATAAATGTAGCTAATTCAAAAGGGATTCATGTATTTTTAAAAATAAAAATTTTAAAAACAAGATTTTGAAAAACTTCTGTGAATTCAAAAACTATTTGGGGACTTAAAATAAATGTTTTTAATTAAAAAAATGTACATGAATTCAATTTTTTTAAAAAAATTGAAATTTGTTAAATAAAAAACAAAAAACAGAATGAAAATAAAAAGGAACAAAAAATTAAAAAAAATCTGGATACTGCAATTGGCTTGTGCTAAGTGTAAGCTATGGGATAAGGCGTTTGCAATGAGCTGGAGAGCTATCTCAATGACGTGCAAGGACATGCCACCATGGTCAGCAAATACTATAACCTGAAGGAGTACGTGGAGTATCAAGAGCTGAAAGCGGAAGACGGACAGGGCAATCAGGCCAATAGTTCTTGTAGGCGTTGACCGAGGACGAAATTTGAAGCAACACCAACCATCCTTTAACAACACATGGACTATGAGAATGATTGTTCGAAAAAAAAACGGCTCTAGGAAGTCATCAATTGAACGGCACGCAATCGTTGTGGATCTCAGGTCATATGTTTTCACCCTGAAGATTACATCGAACAATCTCCAAACAATACATTCAATAATAGAGCAACGAAGTACATCACCATGACACCACCAACTAAGATCGGGCCTTAGGGTTTCGCTCGGCGTAGCGCGTTATTTCTTCTAGTGCAATACTAACTATGTGCCAAATTCATCTTAAGAAAAAATCCATGTGCCAAATTTGTACTACTAGAAAATTAGTCACACCGAGCATCATCACCAACACAAAAAATACGCAGAGTCAGATGGAATAAATGCCCCCAAACCGATGATGGTCCTGGACGCTGGTGCCGGAAGGAGCAAGGAAGCTTCCTGGCGTCCAGGGGCACGTCAGAAGGAAGCGGGTCGGGTGGAAGCAGAGACCCGCCTCGTCTTGTCAAGATCCGTGCCGCTCGACATCGCCGGCGCTCCGCCCTTGGCCGCGGCGTCGTCGTCGGCCGCCACATCGACGCGCACCTCGGGACGGGCCACGGCGTCGTCCGGCGCCTCGACGGCGGCGCGGCACAGGGGGCACGTGGAGTTCCCGCGGAACCAGGCGTCGATGCAGTCGACGTGGAACCGGTGGCCGCACCGCGGCAGCGCGCGCGCCTCCTCGCCGCGCTCGAACTCGGCGAGGCAGACCGCGCAGTCCCCGGCGCCGACGGCCGCGGCGACCACGGGGAGCGCGCGGAGCACCGCGGGGTCGAGGGGGTCGAGCCGCCGCAGCGAAGGCGCCTCGACGTAGATGGCCAGGGTGCGGTGGAGGCGGCGACCCTCTCGCGCGCGCCGGCGCCGGCCGCTGTTGTAGAGGTGCAGGGCGATGAGGGCCAGGAGGACGGCCGCGAACGCCCCGGCCGCGACGAACAGGAGCTTGCCGGCCGTGGCGTAGCTCGAGGGAGCGTCCACCTCCACCACCGGACCGGTGTTCGGCTTAGGCACATGTGGCACCGGTGGAACTGGTTCCGGGCTGCTGCATGCGCGGAGTTCGGGGCGGCGGTGGCATAGGTTCTCGCCGGTGTATTCGCTGGGGTGCGCGCCCATGGCCGCGGCACGTAGAATAGATAGATCGTAGCTGCACTGCACACCCAACAAAGCAAAAAAGAAGGGAACTGCTTTGTGGCCGGGGCACCGGCCGAACCGTTGCGCCGGTCCCACGCGGGCCACTCGATGGAAGCGAGGCGAAGCGCATCGTACGCTCGCGCTCCTCCCGATCCCCTTCTTCCTCCTTCAGATCCCGCCGCCGGCTAGCCCCAACTCCGCGCAGATCTCGCCGTCGCCGTCGCCGCTCGCCCTCTCCTTCTTTTTCCGCTGGCCACCTTCCCCCCCCCCCCCCCCCCCCCGCGGGCTGCAGGTTCCTTCCGCGCCCGGCGAGCCGGAGCTGGAAGCCGCCATGGAATATACCATCCGCGAGCTGCTGTTCGTACTCCCCTGTGCTGGAACCGTCCACCGGAGATGCTTCAACCACGGCAGCGCGAGTGCGCGACCTCCTCCCCTACCGCTGCAACCATCTGCTTCAAGACGAACTTTGGAAGCATTTTTTTTCTCCTCCACCGATGTTGCAACCGACCACCAAAAAAGCTACAATCGTTCAATTCGAGAGCTTCAACTAGCGGTATATCAAGCTTCAACCGGACACCATGCACTGAAAAAAGCTACAACCGTTCATACGAAAAGCTTCAACCATAGTACGAAAAGCTTCAACAAAAGGTTAAAAAAGCTTCAACCAGATATGCATGAAAAGCTTTTCAAGAAGTCATTGCCATGGCGGAATGCTACAACCATCGACATAAAATGCTACAAACCCTTGATGAAAAAAGCTTCAACCCGCTTTATACAAAGATTCAACCAACTGTATAGAAAAGCTTCACCCCCACGAGTACACAACGAAAAAAGTTGCAATTGTTGACATGAAAAGTTTCAACCGTAATTCTGAAAAGCTTCAACCGTATTTCTGAAAAGCTTCTACGAGACCGTGACAAAAAGCTCGAATCGGCAACTCACCATTGATGCAACTGACTACTGCGGTGGCTTCCCGGCGGAGCTGCAACGGCGACGAACTCCAGGGACCGGCAGGGGTCGATTTTTTGTTTGCTGGGCCCATTTTTTTGCTGCATAAGAGGGGTGGGGCCATGGGGCACCTGTGCTCCAACCGGCGAACGGCGACGGCGACGGCGACGGCGAGGGCGAGCGGCGAGGGCGAACGGCGACGGGGATGACGACGAGGTAGACGCGCCATGGCTGGGTGCGGGATGGCCCGTGGCGCTTGCGTTGCTCGATCTGACGCGGAAGGTAGACGACGATGCGGAAGGGGATCAATCTGACGGTTGGGAGGCAGTGCATCGGACGGCCTGGGCTCGACCGGCCCAACTGTTGGGCCGGCGCACCGGCGCAGATCACTGCCCAAAAAAGAAAGACCGTAGCTAGCTCAGCTGCACACCGCGCTTCACTTGTGGTTTGGAATTGGTTTGGTTTGTGTTGGTGCACACACATACTTATAGATGTAAAACATGACGAAGACATCCTCGCTGATGCGGGGAGAGAAAACGTTGGATCCAGGGGCATTTTTGGGGTTTTTGATTAGTAGAAGATGATTGTGGCAGGTGCGTGCGGGGTACGCCGGCCGGGGAGACTCGCTCGACTGACTTTGAAGAATTCCACGATTGAGAGGGACTATGATACGTATACTATGAGACTAGACTGGACTGGGAGGCAGCGGGAAAACTCTCCCTCTCGTGGTCTCTGCTTTCGCCCCCTGAGACTAGACTTTGGAGTCGACTGTACGGCTAGGACCAGCACCAAAGTTTCCGGGAAAACACCCCGAACACGTCATCGAATTTCATATCTGATAATCCTAAGACGTCGGAGGAGGAAACCATACGTGACATCCACGAACAACGAGCCCAACACAAGTTTCATCCCCCTCAACAGATCACGTCATGTAATACTAGGATTAAATACTAATGGCCGTAAATAACTCGTAATTAGTTAGTTTTTCAGGCCTAGTCTAATTCATGCAGTTACACGTTGGCCGCGTATGCAACAAAGCCCAACTAAACGGGCCCATGATCAGGCCATATTTTCCATCTCGTTGCCCCTTGACCTTGCGGCTAGCGCCGCACGTAGCCTCAGATGGATCGGCTGATCGACATGGTGATTTTTCGCTTCATTCGCGTATGACTGGCCGCCGCTGTCGTCCATCCATTCTACGCTAGTCGCCGGGCTGTAGGAGACACGCACACTGCCAGCTACCGGGGCTCTAGTGTGCTATGGTGTAAGTCATGGCTGCTCTATCTCGATGCTTCTGCAGAGTTGCTGTGTTCTCAAGTTCACCACTGCTCTACTTGATCTGCGCTCTAAATCTGAAGGTATGTATATTGGTCCACAGATTATAAGTAGTAGCTAGTTCATTTCTGTATGGATTTCAGTTTTCTTCATATGAGCTCTACAGCCAATAAATTAATTCCCTAATGGGGTGTGTATCTTTTTAATGTGCTTTTACTAATTTTGAGCTGTCTAATTTTTTCTTAAATCTCATTAAGTTATTTGCACATTAGTTAGCATGTAACTCATTCTTGAAAGTGCAATGTAAGATCTACTTTAGTCTCTGTGATTAATATGTGGTAGATGCCAACGCATAAAAAGTGTGAGAGGTGAGATGAGTATGGTTTAACGATGTCAATTCAAAGACATAGGAAAATGGCCAAGATAAAAATATGCACATCCTAATTAATTTTTTTAATTTGGTATGAGACAAGAACAGAGGGGAAGACACAAACAATAACTCAGACTTGATATATTTTGTTGGTCTATATTTTATGAAACCATATTGTTCCTCGCCCCCCTTTAAGTCTAAATCCTGGCTTTGGCTTTGCCCCCTCTTCAATCTCCAGATAGGCGTCCCTCCAGCGGGACACGTTGGTAGCTGCAGACTTTGATGTTGGTGACTATGACTACATTAGCACCGTCACTTTCTAGAATTAACCCGTCCTAAGCAAAACGGAGAACTGGATTCGCCTGGGCATCCTCTGCCTCCGAACAGATGAGATACCGAGATTTGTTTGCCCGGAGGCAAAACTGTTCAAACCCCGCACCACTGGCAGTTTCTTTCCCCTTGGTCAAAACTGTTCCGATTCTCCTTCCAGATTCAGGCTACACGCGTAGCTCTGCAGAAAAGTGACCGAAGCAACTGTCGTTATAAGCCAGCCAGTTTGTGAGGGCTTTTGACGTGAACCGGTCAGTCTTTGCCTAGAGCCAAACCGTGGAATCTTGACTAGTGCTTCAGAATCTCATTAGGGCATGTACAATGCATAGCCTCAAGGTGATACCTCGCATGCCATGTAGGATCGGATATGACGTAAAGTTGGTTCGGATAGGGAAGCGGGATCCTCTTCAAGAGGCGGATGCTGGAAGAGAAAAAGTGTCGTCCAGTGACAAAAGCTGAAAAGGTTGGAGTGAAAAGTAGAGATGCATGTGTACTAGAGTCTTCATTTTTTAGTTCTTAATTAGGCCCACTAGTGATAGCTTGCATTGGGGAGAAAAAATAAATGTAGATGCCTCAAATTACTTTTTGTCATAAGGCATATGTATTCATATGCCACCATTGTACATGCCCTTAGCGTCCCCGGCCCAGAAAATGTTTCGCACCAAAGGCTCATTCAACTATTTACTAGTAATATCCGACGACAACAATTGGTGCCCACACCGGAGCCGGGATAGTTTTCTGCTACCTTCGATTTTTAGAGGGGTGGGATTTGGATTCACAACCTTTTGTATTTGAGTTTAGTCTCTTAGCATTAAGCGATGAATATATCATTCGCCTGACTTCTGTATTTTTCAAGATGAATTGACGAGAAGGAGAACTAGAGTACCTAGAAATTCATTCCCCATACTTCAAAATGCATGCACTTAGAGCAACTCCAACGAGCCGAACCAAATAGACGCGCGATTTGTTCGTTTTTTGTTCGTTTGGGTCGGCCGCCTGCTCGTTGTCGGCCCCCTTTCTAGGACATTTGGGTCGGCCCTGCGCCCAATACGCAAACCTTTTTCATGTCTGCACAGAATTTTAAAAAGGCATGTGGCCATGCCATCGCCGAGAGTTCATGCGGGTGCCATGCCAGCATAAAAAAACACCACACATGCTGGCGCATTTGCCAGTGACCGGCACACATATCATCACACAAAAAAGGGGCGGGAGTTTAACCACACCATCTCGGTCGTGGTCATGCCAACACATTTGTCGACATACAAAAAAAGATGACGGTCTCGTCATCAAACTTGAGCATGTTGGCTTGCATCTTGTCGAACCAAGGCCTCTTCCTCGGGGACACGGTTCTTATTGTGTGTATGTTTCAAATGCATTGATATGTGTGGAATTCGACACCTACTTTATGTGCTTTGGTAGCCTTCCATACAGGGAAATACCTCCTACTGTTTTCACTGAGCCTTGCCAGTTCGCTACTGCTCTAGAACACATGGATTGACCGGCATGTATCCTTCCTTGTTCCTATCTACGGGGAAATGTCACGCAGTGTTTATTATAGTCATTGTGGCTTTGCTACGACTTGGTTACACTCGCTGCTCCAGAATACTTTTCAGAGAAGTAGTAGATCATATCCTGGGGACTACGCACACAACCAGGAGCAAGAGTATTGTACCAAGCTTTAGCATCACCCTTTAATGAGAATGGAAATAACTTGAGAATATAGTAATAGCGAATCTTCTCATCATGAGCAAAAAGGGTGGCTATGTCATTTAACTTAGTAAGATGTGCCACAACAGTTTTAGTTTCATAACCATGGAAAGGATCAGATTCAACCAAAGTGCTTAACTCTGGGTCGACAGAGAATTCATAATCCTTATCATCAGTAACAATAGGTGAAGTATCAAACTCAGGATCACATTTCATTTCAGCATTCAGAGATCTTTCCTTATACTTGCATAATAATTTCTCTAGATCATCTCTATCCTTACAAGCAAGAGTATCTCTAGTTGCCTCCTAACTCATAGTATAACCTTCCGGTACCTTTGGCAATTCATATATGGGAGGATTAGTTCTAGTGGGTGTTTCAAGATTTTCAGTTTCAAGTTCATCATCAGATTCAACAATATCATGTTGTCTTACTCTAGCAATTTGTTCATCAAGAAATTCATCTAGTGGCACATCATCATTAAGCAAGGTACTAGCATCATCATGAGTAGCATTCATAGCAGAAGTAGCATCATCAATAACTTGCGAAATATCGGAATTAATAGCATGTTGTGGTGTTACAAGTTTACTTATAACAGAAGGTGAATCTAAAGCGGAGCTGGATGGCAGTTCCTTACCTCCCCTCGTCTTTGAGGGAAAAATCTTAGTCTTATCATCGTTCAAATTCTTCATAGTGAAAATATGATAATAATCCCAAGTGACTCAACAAATATAGCCATGCTCCCCGGCAACGGCGCCAGAAAAAGGTCTTGATAACCCACAAGTATAGGGGATCACAACAGTTTGCGAGGGTAGAGTATTCAACCCAAATTTATAGATTCGACACAAGAGGAGCCGAAGAATATTTGAAGGTATTAGCAGCTGAGTTGTCAAACAACCACACCTGGAGAGTAATTATCTACAACAAAGTGATTAGTACCACAGTGATATGATAGTTTTGATAATGGTAACAGTAGCAACAGTAGTGGTAACAGTGGTAGCAGTGATTTTTTAGAAGTAACGATAGCAGTAGTAACTTAGCAAGAACAATATAAAATTCCTAGGCATTGGATCGGTGACTCGTTGGATGATATTCATCATGAGACAGTTATAACCTAGGGCGATACGACACTAGCTCTAGTTCATAAATATAATGTAGGCCTCCTTTTAATAGAGAATCGGAACAAAGCATTAACACACGGTGAATACATGAACTCCTCAAACTACAGTCATCACCGGGAGTGGTCCCGACTATTGTCACTCCGGGGTTGCCGGATCATAACACGTAGTAGGTGACTATAACTTGCAAGATTGGATCTAGAACATGGATATAATGGTGATAACATAAACGGTTCAGATCTGAAATGATGACACTCAGGCCCAAAGTGACAAGCATTAAGCATGACAAAGTCATAGCAATATCAATCTCAGAATATAATGGATACTAGGGATCAGGCCCTAACAAAACTAACTCGATCACATTATGAATCTCATCCAACTCCTCACCGACCAGCGAACCTACGAAGGAATTACTCACTCCCAGTGGGGAGCATCATGGAATTGGCGATGGAGATGTGTTGTTGATGATGAAGATCGAAGATCCCCCTCTCCGAAGCCCAAAGCGGATTCCAGATCTGGCCTTTCGATGAAGAACAGGAGACGGTGGCGGCCCCGTCTCGTGAAACGCAATAATTCTTTCTCCCTGATTTTTTCTGGAATAATGTGATTTTATAGCGTAGGTTTCAGGGTCATCGGGCCGCCAGGTGGGCAGAATCCACCTGGGCGCGCTTGGGGGGGGGCTGGCGCGCCCACCCAGGTGCCCCCTTAGGTACCTCCTGGCTCCAGAAATTCTCTTATTTGATATAAAAAATCCTCGCAAAGTTTTGTTCCATTCCAAGAACTCTTATTTTTGCACAAAAATAACACCATGATAGTTCTGCTGAAAACAACATCAATCCTGGGTTAGTTTCATTCAAATCATGCAAATTAGAGTCCAAAACAAGAGAAAAAGCGTTAGGAAAAGTAAATACGTTGGAGACTTATCATGGGGCAGCGACGGCGACGGCGGGGGCGGCGGGCGACATCGGGGCAGCCTGGCGGCGTCGATGTAGTCGACGTCGTCAGGGGAAACTGCGAGATGGAAGTGAAAAATTCCTAAGTGTTGGTTATATAGCAAACCCTTTGGTCCCGGTTTGTAACACAAACCGGGACCAAAGATCTCTTTTCAGCAGCCCAAAGGGCGGGAAGAAGAGACCTTTGGTCCTGGTTGGTGGCACGAACTGGGACCAAAGGGGGGCATTGGTCCCGGTTGGTAACACGAACCGGGACCAAAGGTTGGTGCTGCCCGGGGCCAAATGTTTAGTCCCACCTCGCTAGCTGAGAGAGCTCGAGGGTGGTTTATAAGTGCTGATGCGCCCACCCTCTCGAGCTCCCCTCAATTGCAGGCTTGTGGGCCTAATCTGACACTCTTCTACCTGTGGGCCTACTGGGCTTCTGCAGGCCTGAATCCTGGCCAACAAGTTGGTTGGGTTTCTAGTCGTATTCATGCCGTGGTGGCCCAGTAGGTGGCATTTTTAATCTTTTTCAGTTTTTTTGTTTTGTTTTTTGCTTTATTTATTTTATTTTGTTTGTACTTACTGTTTTTCAGTGATTCTTTTTGCTTTTAGGTCACAAAAATTATAAACTTTCTGTTAGTGCCATTAGTTTTCAAATTTGAATAGTTTAAATTTGAATTCTTTGACATTTGTGTGAATCACTAGTTTCAGAATAACTTTACTATAAATATAGATTTTTTTAGTGATTCATTTTCTTGTTATTTAATATTACTGTATTTTATCATTATATTCAATTTGGTAAATTTTAGGTTATTTTAAATGTTTGTTTTTATCAGAAACAGATTTTGTTATTTTGGTTTGCTCTTAAAGTTTCTAACAAATTATTTTTTTATGAAAATTATTTTTGCTATTAATGTTTTGAATAAAAAATACTTTGATAATTTTAGTTGCATTAATTTTATATAATTTTAGTCTAAAAAATACTGGAGGTCTTTAAAATCTTTTTAGTTTATTCCTTTTGCTATTAGAGTTTTATAAAAGCTTTTTAGTTAATTCTTTTTGCTATTGAAGAATAATATAGTTTTGTTTTAGTTGATCATATCAGAATATTTTAATTGATTATTTTTAATTCATTCTTTTTGCTATTAGAGTTTCATAAAAGTTTTCTAGTTCATTCGTTTTGCTATTACTCATTCTTTGAGCTAAATGACCTTGAAATTGGAAAGCACTATAAATGAACACTGAAAAGGTTGAAAGTTGGCATGGTATCATCATTTCACCCGCATAGCATGTTCTAAAAAGTTGAGAGGGTTACAGCAAAAACTGGATACACTTCGTGTGCAACATGAACAATCTCTTTTGAAGTGTGAGGGTTTCGGACGAAAACTCATCTGTTACAAAGGGATTTCATTTATTTGAACTCCAGACTTTTGTGTGTGTTCAAAATGCACCATTCAAAGCCACATCATCAATTTTCAACCCTTTCTGACTTTATTTGCTATTTTTCATGCATTTACTGATTTGTTTTGGAGCTAAATGACCCTGAAATTTAAAAGCACTTCAAATGAACTCTGAAAAGGTTGAAAGTTGGCATGGTATCATCATTTCACCCACATAGAATCTTTTAAAAAGTTGAGAGGGTTACGGCAAAAATTGGATACTCTTCATGTGCAAAATGGACAATCTCTTTTGAAGTATTAGGGTTCGGACGAAAACTCGTTTGTACAAAGGGATTTTATTTATTTGAACTTATTTGAACTCCAAACTTTTTGTGTGTTCAAAATGCACCATTCAAAACCACATCATCAATTTTCAATCCTTTCTGACTTCATTTGCTATTTTTAATGCATTTATTGATTTTTTTTGACCTAAATGACTCTTAAATTGAAAAGCACTACAAATGACTGAAAAGGTTGAAAGTTGGCATGGTATCATCATTTCAGCCACATAGCATGTTCTAAAATGTCGAGAGGGTTACGGCAAAAACTGGATACACTTCGTGTGCAACATGGACAATCTCTTTCGAAGTATTAGGGTTTCAGACGAAAACCCATCTATTACAAAGGGATTTCATTTATTTGAACATATTTGAACTCCAGACTTTTTGTGTGTTCAAAATGTATCATTCAAAGCCACATCATCAATTTTCAACACTTTCTGACTTTATTTGCTATTTTTCATGCATTTACTCATTTTTTTGGAGCTAAATGACCATGAAATTGAAAAGCATTTCAAATGAACTCTGAAAAGGTTGAAAGTTGGCAATCTATAATCATTTCACCCACATAGAATGTTCTAAAAAGTTGAGAGGGTTACGGCAGATACCGGATACACTTCGTGTGCAACATGGACAATCTCTTTCGAAGTATTAGGGTTTCAGACGAAAACTCATTTGTTACAAAGGGATTTCATTTATTTAAACTTATTTGAACTCCAGACTTTTTGTGTGTTCAAAATGCACCATTCAAAGCCACATCATCAATTTTCAACCCTTTCTGACTTCATTTGTTATTTTTCATGCATTTACTGATTTATTTTGAGCTAAATGACCCTGAAATTGAAAGGCAGTACAAATGAACTCTGAAAAGGTTGAAAGTTGGCATGGTATCATCATTTCACCCACATAGCATGTTCTAAAAATTTGAGAGGGTTACGGCAAAAACTGGATAAGCTTCGTGTGCAAAATGGACAATCTCTTTCGAATTATGAGGGTTTCTAACGAAAACTCATCTGTTACAAAGGGATTTCATTTATTTGAACTTATTTGAACTCCAGACTTTTTGTGTGTTCAAAATGCACCATTCAAAGCCACATCATCAATTTTCAATCTTTTCTGACTTCATTTGCTATTTTTCATGCATTTACTGATTTTTTTGGAGCTAAATGACCCTGAAATTTAAAAGCACTTCTAATGAACTTTGAAAAGGTTGAAAGTTGACATGGTATCATCATTTCAACCACATAGCATGTTCTAAAATGTTGAGAGGTTTACGGAAAAAACTGGATGCACTTCGTGTGCAAAATGGACAATGTCTTCGAAGTATCAGGGTTTCGGACAAAAACTCATCTGTTATAAAGGGATTTCACTTTTTTACTTATTTGAACTCCAGACTTTTTGTGTGTTCAAAATGCACCATTCAAAGCTACATCATCAATTTTCAACCCTTTTTGACTTCATTTGCTATTTTCATGCATTTACTGATTTTTTGAGCTAAGTGACCATTAAAATGAAAAGCACTTCAAATGAGCTCTGAAAAGGTTGAAAGTTGGCATGGTATCATCATTTCAGCCACATAGCATTTTCTAAAAAGTTGAGAGGGTTACGGCAAAAGCTGGATGCACTTCGTGTGCAAAATGGACAATCTCTTTCAAAGTATTAGGGTTTCGGACGAAAACTTATCTGTTACAAAGGGATTTCATTTTTTTGAACTTATTTGAAATCCAGCCTTTTAGTGTGTTCAAAATGCACCATTCAAAGCCACACCATCAATTTTCAACCCTTTCTGACTTCATTTGCTATTTTTCATGCATTTGCTGATTTTTTTGAGCTAAATGACCCTGAAATTGAAAAGCACTTCAAATGAACTCTGAAAAGGTTAAAAGTTGGCATGGTAGCATCATTTCACTGACATAGCATGTTCTAAAAAGTTGAGAGGGTTACGGAAAAAACTGGATGCACTTCGTGTGCAAAACGAACAATCTCTTTCGAAATATCAGGGTTTCAAACGAAAACTCATCTGTTATAAAGGGATTTCATCATCACATTAAAACCAAAGTACAGTAGTGATCAAATGTTATTACTGAAAAAATAAATACATAAAGTTCATGCATAGTTCTCTAGAGCATCTAATTAAACCATACATTGAATCTATGTAAAACATTTCAATGCAACAACATATGCGATCATAATCGCAACTAAGGTAACAATTGATCCAACGACATAATGATACCAAGCCTCTGTATGAATGGCATATTTTTTTAATCTTTCTACTCTTCAAGTGCAGTTTATCCATGTTGATCTTGTGATCATCGACGATATCCGCAACATGCAACTCCAATGCCATTTTCTCCTCCTCAATTGTTTTCAATTTTTTCTTCAAGTAATCGTTTTCTTTTTCATCTAAATTTAACCTCTCAACAAGAGGGTCAGTTGGAATTTCCGGTTCACATACCTCCTACATAAAACTTCTATGTCATGTTGATCGCCATAATTGTCATAAACACTAAATGAAAGAAATACTTATAAAAGATAGTATATACCACATCCGAATCATAGAGAGGACGAGGGCCGAGGGGGGCTGATACCAAAACCATCGCACTATATAATAACAAACAATAATAAAAAATTAAGAAAATTATACAATTAGCAATCTAAACCATACAAGTAAGATTTTTTTCTTTTAGAAAGAAGATAAGAACAAGAGGCTCACCATGGTGGTGCCGGCGACGAGATCGGGGCGGGCGATCGACGGTGGTGAGGACGGGGACGGGACAGGACGGACCGTCAAACCTAGACAAATTTTGAGGAAAATGGAGTTTCGACTAGGAGCTTCGAGAGGAGAAAGCTTATAAAGTGTGGCTCGGGCATTTCATCGAACACCTCATGTGCATAGGAGGTGAGCTAGAGCACCACAAAGCTTCTTCTATGGCTGGCCAAAAAAATAGAGCAATGCACTGCTCTGCTCGCGTGCAAGGTATATATAGGCCTACATTTGGTCCCGGTTCCAGACATCAACCGGGACTAAAGGTTGTGGGCCAAGAGCGAGGTCCATTGGTCCCGCTTCGTGTCTGGAACCGGGACCAAAGGGGTCAGATGAACCGGGACCATTGGCCCCCGAGGCCCGGCCGCCCCCCTTGCCTCACGAACCGGGACTAATGCTCCCATTGGTCCCGGTTCGTATGAAAACCGGGATTAATGACCTCTTCAGGCTTGGACCAAAGCCCTGTTTTCTACTAGTGATATGAGCTCTACGGCCAATAGATTAATTCGCTAATGGGGTGCGTATCTTTTTAATGTGCTTTTACTAATTTTGAGCTGTCTAAATTTTTCTTAAATCTCATTTAGTTATTTGCACATTAGTTAGCATGTAATTCATTCTTGAAAGTGCAAAGATCTACTTTAGTCTCTGTGATTAATATGTGGTAGATGCCAACGCATAAAAAGTCTGAGAGGTGATATGAGTATGGTTTGACGATGTCAATTCAAAGACACAGAAAAATGGCCGAGATGAAAATATGCACATCCTAATTAAAAAAATTGGTATGAGACAAGAACAGAGGGGAAGACACAAACAATAACTCAGACTTGATATATTTTGATGCTCTATTTTTTATGAAACCATATTGTTCCTCACCCTTCTCAAGTCTAAATCCTGGCTCCGGCCCCTCTTCGATCTCCAGATAGGCGTCCCTCCAGGACACGTTGGTAGCTGCAGACTTTGACGTTGGTGACTATGACTACATTAGCACTCTCACTTTTTAGAATTAACCTGTCCTGAGCAAAGCGGAGAACTGGATTCACCTGGGCCTCCTCTGCCTCCGAACAGATGAGATACCGAGATTTGTTCGCCCGGCGCCAAAACTGTTCAAACGCCGCACCACTGGCAGTTTCTTCCCCTTGGTCAAAACTGTTCCGATTCTCCTTCCAGATTCAGGCTATGCACGTAGCTCTGCAGAAAAGTGACCGAAGCAACAGTCGTTATAAGCCAGCCAGTTTGTGAGGGCTTTTGACGTGAACTGGTCACTCTTCGCCTAGAGCCAAACCGTGGAATCTTGACTAGTGCTTCAATCTCATTAGCGTCCCCAGCCCAGAAAATGTTTCGCACGAGTGGCTCATTCAACTATTTACTAGTATCCGACGACAACAATTGGTGCCCACACCGGAGCCGGGATCATTTTCTGCTACCTTTTTAGAGGGGTGGAGATTTGGATTCATAACCTTTTGTATTTGAGTTTAAAATCTCTTAGCATTCTATCATTCGTTTGACTTCTGTATTTTTCAAGTTGAATTGACGAGAAGGAGAACCACATGACCTAGAAATTCATTCCACATACTTCAATATGCATGCACTTAAAGCAACTCCAACGCGCCGACCCAAATAGACGTGTGCTTTGTCCGTTTTTTGTTCGTTGGGTCGGCCGTCTGCTCGTCGTCCGCCCCCTTTTACGTTTGGGTCGGGTGTGTGTGCCCAACGTGCAGACCCATTTCACGTCCGCGCAGAATTTAAAAAAAGGCCCGCGGCCATAGATCATGTCAGCGGCCGTGCCACCGTGCCGATGCCATGCCAACATAAAAAAAACCACCGCACAGTTCATGCTGGAGCACTTACCTGTGGCCGGCACACATTCCAACACACAAAAAAGGGGCGGGATTTCAACCACGCCATCTCAGTCGTTGTCATGTCAGCACACTTGCCGGCATAAGAAAAGGATGGCGCTCTCCACCATAGATCACTCGTCATCAAACTTGAGCATGCCGACCTACATCTTCTCAAACCAAGGCCTCTTTCTTAGGGACACCGTGCATATTGTGTGCATGTTTCAAATGCATTGGTATGTGGGATTTGACACCTAGTTATCTGCTTTGGTAGCCTTCCATACAGGGAAATGTCTCCTAGTGTTTTCACTGAGCCCTGGTAGTTCGCTACTGCTCCGGAACACATGGATTGACCGGCATGTATCCTTCCTTGTCCTATGTTTGCCCCTACGAGGAAATGTCACACAGTGTTTACTATATTCCTTGTGGCTTTGCTACGACTTGATTACACTCGCTGCTGGACGACATGTGCATTGCTGAGTTACGTATGCCTGTCCCTATACGTTTGTGCCACCTTGATTTATGACTAGTCATGTCGACATGGGTTCTCTGTCATATGGATGCTAGCAAACATAATCATATACGTGAATCAAAAGACACAAACGGTTTTGGCCAAGGTAAGGCTGCAGCCATGTGGATACCGTGCGTGAGGTCGCAAAGTGATATGACGTGGTACCTGCTAGATCGGTGTGCCTTAGAATCAGGTCCCGACAAAAGTATATACGATGAAGACGTATCACAACTCTGTCTACAAATATATGAACTATTATTCTGTGTGGCCTCCAGCAAACATGGAATGTTGGTGTGAACTATATCACATTGTGGTGTACCGTTTGTGATCGCCCACTAGCGACAAAACATGGACCAGCTCACAGGTACAAACAGGGCCGGCCCTGTGTTTCATGAGGCCCTAGGCAAACTCTACAACATGGTCCCTATGTCTAAGTCCTAGGACCATATATATGTATGCGTGTGCGTTGTATATATAACTTATTAAGAGTAACTTTCAAACACATCTTTACTTTAAAATTTGACTATAATAATTCAAATGATTCCATCAAGAACAATAATAACCAAATTCAAACTGACTCTATCACCAAGAATAATACTAAAAAGATCACAAAATGAAACCCTAGACATGTACTGACAAAAAATTAATAGATTGGATTAGAAAATCTTAAAATTTCATGCATACTGAAATTGGAGGATGGATCATGGATGTATAGTTGAATACGTACAAACTAAATAAAGAATAAATAAACTACTGAAATTGTCAAATTGGGATTTGGGGAATGGACAACAACTAAGGAATATGGATGGAAACGTTCAAACGTACTCACTTGCAGAATTTCAGGGATTGAAGACCGCTGCGTTGTAGACTTCAAGACTTACAGTCGGATGTATACTAGGTATTGTCGTGGTGCCGCCTTGCCAGATGCCAGATGGCCGGGCTGCCGGACTGCCGTGCGGTGTCGGCGCGCGCAGCTCCAGCGGGCAGCGGCGGCCGAGGCGAGGGCGACGCGGCAAGGCGCCGAGCGAGGAGGCCGATGGGTGTCATGGGCGACGAACCTACGAAGGAAAACGAGCAGTGGTGTGCCTGGCAACTGGCGTGTGCGCTTCGTGTTTGCTAATCGATCGGGGGTCGCTAGCTAGCTATCTGATGGGCCTCTTATTTTTTTCTTTAATTCTTTTGTAATTTTTATCTATTTTTGCTGGGCTATAGTATATATAATTACTCCATCATGGGCCCCTCCCTCGCCTGGGCCTTGGGTCGTCGCCCCGCCGCCCATACCCCAGGGCCGGCCCTGGGTACGAAGCGCGGGAGCTTCAGCTGTGGAACGGGTTTTGCGAAGGTTCTAGGGCTGGTTTTGGGAACCTTCCATCGGGTTTTCTCCTTTTTACCGCAGGTATTTTTGGTTTTTTGCTTTGTTCTTTCACGGGTTTTCCGGGTTTTTTCAGTTTCTTGATTCCTTTCTTTTCTTTTTAATTCATAGTAATTTTTCAAATCCATGGATAACTTTCAATGCAACCTTGCGTGTTCGTGCTAGACTTCTGCGCAGCGGTGCCGGTGCCTCGACACGGCCACGTTCGCCGACGAGGATTGCGGGTGGAGCTCCTCGGCGATGAGGGAGTGGTGGTGGACGCATGCAGCGGAGAAGGCGTTGCGGCGTGGCGGGTGGGACAGGAGGTGGTGTTTTCGTGACACGTCGCAGAAATTGCGGCGGCTGACCGGTGGGGCGCGGCGGGGGTGCGTTTCGAGGTGAGTAATGGCGAGTGAGGGGCCAGGAGAGGGGATAATAGACCGACGCCTCGGCTCTCTCCCTCTTCACACCTCACAAATCTCGCCCATGAGAACCCACGCCCCGCGCCGCTGCGACAGCTAGGGCTCGATGACGACGAGGGAGCAGCAGATGTGGGCGCTGTCCGACGGCGACGAGATCCTGATGGGGCGGCTGAAGGAGATCGATCGATGGTTCCCGACGGCGAAGGCGCTCAACCACGCGTCGGAGGTGGTGCGGGACAAGCTGCGCGGGGAGGAGATCCTCAGATGCTTCCCCAACTACGACCGCCAGCCGGCGATGGGGGTGCTCCTGTGGGCGATGCTAGAGGCGGAGTCGCTGGTCCCGGAGCAGAGGGAGAAATGGAAGGTGTTCTGCTCCTTCCGCTTCCGCCTGATCCAGCTATGGGCGCCGCCTCCGCATCAGGGCCCCCCGCAGGAGGTGGTGGTGGGGATCCCTGCCCCTGGATCCAGGTGGCTGCCGATCCAGATCGAGGAGGACGAGGAGCACGAGGAGATGGAGGAGGAAGCGACGGTGCCACAGCGGCGAAGGGCCAGGGCTTCTTCGACCCCAACCTCACTCCCTCGCCGCTCGCCGCAGTTCCAGAGGCGTTCGCCTCGCCTCCTCGCTCTCTCCCGCCGCCAGTAGGGTGCTCGCCGGTCGGCAATCGCTTTTGGTTGCTGGCCGGCGAGGACTCCAAAGAGGAGGGGGAGGGGGAGGCCCTCATCTCCGATTCAGGTATGTTGAAAGCTGCGAAATACTTAGCGTCTACTACTTCGATTGAAGTAGATGATGCTAGTGGTGGTAATCTGATCGGGGAATTTAAGCCGAGTAACAGATATAGGATTAGGGGGGGATCGAAATCGCGAAGAAATCAGGATTCTGGGTTGGTTTCTGGCGCAGACTTATATTCAGAGCGGGGGATTTTTTTGGATAATGATACTAATAGAAAACTGAGCAACATGACTCATGGGAGTGGGATAGATGCAGAAATTGTTCGAATTCATATGAAAAAAGACAATGTTCATCCCATAATCCCTGTATTTTGGGAAGAGGATGTAGATTTTGGGGAAATTGAGTTGCAGAGTACCCCTATTGCGAGTTGCTTAGGTGTGAAAGGGGGAGGTTTGGAGGAATCTTGTGGAAAAAATTCTCTGGGACCCCTGATACTTTTTGGGGGCTCAGTTGGAAAGGATTTAAACACTAATGTGGAGGTGGGCCTGAGATGGTGGAGGCCTAGTGAGAGGGAGCCCGGCCCAACCCAACAAAAGGACGGCGGTGTGGGGGATATAAAAAAGGGAGTGGAGGGAGCTGAGGAGAAACATCCCTTAGGGTTTCCTCCTCTCCCCCCCTCGCCGACATACAAAAAAACCATGTCAGGAAATTTGGGTAGAGGATTTGGGGCTCAGAGATTCAATAGAGGGGGAGGGAATGGCAATTTTGGAGGACGATTCAATGATACTGAGAGGATGGGGATATGGAATGGAGGGAGACATGCCTTCCCAGGAGGATCTGGGAGTTTTGGGAGAGGGGGGAATCGCTCTGGGAATGAGAAGGATTTGAGCAGAGATGCAGAGATTGAAGAACCCAGAGCTGAGAGGAGCGAGGAAAATTTGGTGTGGCAAGCTAAGGCAGGAGGGAAAGATGCAGGAGGAGAGATGCCAAGGATGACTTGTGGTGAAAAGGAAGGTGCTGTAATGGAAAAAGTGAGGAGTAACAACCAGACTTCTCAGGCAGATCAGCAGCAGCAACAATTGTTGTTGACTTCGCTACTTTCTCAGCTGGTTCAGGGGATGCAAGGTAGTGAGAAGGCCCAGATGGAAGGAATGGCTGGAAATCAAATTGGAAACATGCTTGGAAGAGAAAGTCATAGAAAAGAAGAGGGAGCCCCTGATGGGCAACAGAGAGTTTGACAAGATGGTGGAGCAGGGAGCTGGCTTGGATTTGAAGAAGCAAGGGGGTAAAAGTGATTGGCAGCATGGGTATGAAGAAACAAGAGAAATTTTGATAGATTTAACAAACAGGTGTGTGGTAAGTGCAAAGACCCCAGACACACCACCAAGGATTGCATGGGTGGGACACTGCTTGATCTGTGGCAGAGAGAATCATATTACAGGGGAGTGCAACTTGCTGAAACAGGTTAAACCAGTCCCAAAATATTTAGGGTATGCAGCTAAAGGGCTGGGAATTCTTCTGGTTCAGAGTTATAAAGATGTCCTGATAGCAGAACATACCAATCCTTTGGGTGTGGTGATCATAAGAGAAGGAAGCATTAATGAGACTGAACTGGTGAAAGCTATGGAGAAAATGTTTGACTGGGGCTGGCAATGGAGAGTAAGGGAATTTGGAAAGAATGGATACATGATGAGATTTCCCAATAAAGCAAAGTTGGTGGAGCTAGCCAAGTTTAATGACTTTAAACTGCTGGGGACAGGGGTGATGATCAAGGTTCAACCCTGGTCCCTTGATCATCAAGCTGTTGGGAAGATGCACACCATTTGGGTCAGGTTGGCCAAAGTCCTAGATTGTTTCAGACATTTTTTGGGTGTTTGTGAGGTGGCTACTGCAGTTGGACCTGTCCTGGAGATTGATATGGATACTATAAATGAGGAGAAAATTAGAGCAAAGTGTGGGATCAGAGATGTGGAGAAATTGCCAACTCAAGTGGAAATCACTTCCCCTGATCTTCTCATGTTTAGAATTGGGGTGGAGGCTGAGAAGGTGGTGGAGATTGGTTGGTACAAAGATGAGAAGAGGAAAAATGATGGTAATAATCTCTCAGAAGGGGGGGAAGAAGAGATTGACAACAGGAAGAGGACTAGAATGGGGGACAATGAACATAGAGGGGTTTCCTTTGGATGCTTATCCCTGAAACAAAGTGAGGAGGTTGATATAAGAATTGGAGGAATGAAAGCTCAAGTGAAAGAAACCATGATGCAGTGGCAAAAAGAGATGGCTGTGGAGAGAGGAAAATGGCAAAAAGAGAGTGAAATCATGTTCAGTAAAATCAAAACCTTGGAGGAGGACAAGATTAGAAACAATGCTCTATGGGCTAAAAATGAAAACAGAATCAGAGAATTAGAAAAAATTCAGACAGAGTTGCAGGAGATTAGTAGAAAACAACTTGAAGAAATCCAGAAGTTGGCGCAAGAGGCTGCTAATAGAGAGGAGTATGAAATGGAGTTAGCTAATATGGACCTTGAAGATTATGAGAAAGAGACTCAAGAGAAAAAGGAAGATACTGAGTCTGGGAAATATAATGAGCCCACTGATTATAATGCTAGCCAAGAATCTATTGGGACCTTGGGGGAGAAAATGGCTGAAATACATGGAAGTGAGATCCTGGATAAAGAGAGGGAGGAGAAAGATGTTGAGATCAAGAGAAGCATGAGAAACAAAGGAAAAGAAGACAAGAAAATTGAGGATATGGCTAAAAGCAGAGCTGAGGAGAGAGACAATTATGGTAAGAATTCTGAACTAGCTTTTGATGATGCCTCCTTATTACATATTAGTGCTCTAGTTGGGATTGATCTAGGATGTTCCATAGAGATGATTGATAAAAATACTGAGATTATTAACAAGATGGAAATAGCCAGAAGGGAGTTATACTTTCAGAATATTAAAAGAGAAAAAAGTGGTAAATCAGGGGGGGATGTGAAGAGGATGATAAATATGAAAAGGATGTCCCAGTATATATTAATACTGGAGACATAACCCTTGAGAAATTATGTTCAGATTATGAACATTCTGATGTGGATATTGAGGAACAACAGATGAAAAAACTAAGGGGAATGTTCTCTGGGGGAAAAAGTGGTAGGAAACGCTCACCAGCGCTTGACTGTGTGAAGCAATCGCTTGGGGTTGGAGTCCTTCGGAGAAGGAAGAAAGAAAAGAAGTCTAATTGAGAATCTTCTCTGTATTTGCTGTGGATATAGATTTTTGGTCCTTTTGTGGTCAAATATAAAATAATGAGGGGGGTTTTCTGGAATGTAAGAGGTATAGGACAAGACCACAAGAAAAGATATATTAGGGAGATGCTTATGGATCAGAAGCTAGACTTTATTGGACTCTCTGAGACCATAAAGCAAGACTTCACAAAAAATGAGTTGCATAGTTTGTGTGGAGGGAGGAATTTTCAATGGAGCTGGAATCCACCCAGAGGCATGTCAGGGGGAATCCTGGTGGGGGTTAACAAAGATGTGTTTGATATAGAAAATATTGAAAAAGGACAATATTTCTTAAGAATGTTAATATTTGATAAAAATATCAAAATGCACTGGAATTTGGTTACGGTGTATGGGGACGCACAGAAGGAGGGAAAAGCAAGCTTCCTTGCTGAATTGGCAAGATTATATCATGATAATCCTCTGCCTTGCTTGGTTGGGGGAGATTTCAACATTATCAGAAGTGGAAAGGAGAAGAACAAACCTATGCTTAATGAGCAGTGGTCCTTCATGTTCAATGCCATTATTGAACAAGCGGGACTTAGGGAATTACCATTGAATGGGAGAAAATACACTTGGGGTAATAATCAGGAGAACCCTACTTTCGAAAAACTAGATAGAGTGTTGATGTGCCCTGCTTGGGAGGAGAAATCCCACTCACCATATTGCAAGCATTTGCTAGAGAAATCTCTGATCACACTCCTCTGTTCATGGACACAGGGGAAACTCAAACTCACAAATATATTTTTAGATATGAAAATGCTTGGTTGCTGAGAGAAGGTTTTAGAGAGCTGGTATATAACACCTGGAATGAGAGATACTTTGGGGATACTTTGGATAAATGGCAATCAAGGTTGAGGAAATTGAGACAAAAAGCTAAAGGATGGAATAGGAATATTGATGCTTGGTACAGAAAAATAAAAATGGAGATAATAAAGGAGCTTGATGATTTAGATAAGAGAGCGGAGGTCATGGGTTTAAATGCGGTGGATAGAAGTGAGCAGAAAGAGCTTAGAGCCCAATTAAAAAAAGTAATGATACAAGAGGAGATGAAATGGCTGCAAAGATATAAAGATTCGAAGATTAAGGATGGAGATAGAAATACTAGATATTATCATGCTAAGGTGAATGGGAGAAGAAGGAAAAACAAAATTGTTTCCCTTGAACAGGAGGAAGGGGTTATAGAAGGGGATGAGAGGTTGATGGAATATATAACTAAATTCTATAAAGAATTATTTGGACATCCTGAAGAATCTAGTATCTCATTGAGGGAGATGGAGATGGATAAGATCAATGAACAAGAAAGAGAGGAGCTCTTGACACCTTTCTCCTTAAATGAAATTCATCAAGTGGTGTTTGGGATGAAAAGAAATAAAAGTCCTGGCCCTGATGGATTCCCTGCTGACTTTTACCAAGATTTTTGGGAAGTGGTCAAGTGGGATCTAAAAAATCTAGTGGATGGTTTTGCTAAAGGAGAAATTAATATTGCTAGACTCAACTATGGCATAATTACCTTAATCCCAACAACTAATGATGCTAAACAAATTCAGAAGTTTAGGCCCATTTGCCTGCTGAATGTTAGTTTTAAAATCATCACTAAGATTCTGATGAACAGGCTGGCTAAGTGTGTGGCCCTGTGATTTCTAAAACCCAAACTGCCTTTATCAAGGGCAGATATATTATGGAAGGGGTTGTGATTTTGCATGAGGCAATGAATTCCTTTCATAAAAATAAGGAAGATGCCCTGGTTTTTAAAGTGGATTTTGAGAAGGCATATGACAAAATTAAGTGGCCCTTTGTTATACAGATGTTAAAAATGAAGGGGTTTCCTGACAAATGGTGTGATTGGGTGATGGAAACTATGAGAAGGGGACATGTTGGGATTAAAGTGAATGATGAAATTGGCCCATATTTCAAAACCTTTAAAGGATTGAGGCAAGGGGATGCCATGTCACCTTTGCTGTTTGACATTGCTGCTGATGTCCTAGCCTTCATAATGAGTAATGCCTTGAAACATGACCTGGTTAAAGGAGTGTTAAACAGTGATAGGGGGAAGGGGATTAATATGTTACAGTATGCTGATGATACCATATTCTTGATAAAGGATGAGATAGAAAGTGTGAAGAATCTTAAACTCATACTAGAAGCTTTTGAGCAAATGTCTGGGCTTAAGATAAACTTTCACAAAAGTGAATTGTTGTTGTTTGGCAAAGCCAGAGAAAAACAAATGATTTACCAAGAAATACTAACATGCAAAATGGGAGATTTGCCCATAAAATACTTGGGGATGCCTGTATCTGAAAATAGAATCAGGAATTATCAGTGGGATTGTGTAACTGATAAAATTGAAAAAAGATGTGGGTGCTGGCAGGGGAAGTTGCTGGGCTCCATTGCAGGGAGAATAACCCTGGTGCAAGCCTGCCTGACTAATATTCCTTTGTTTATGATGTCCTTTTATGCTGTACCTAAGGGGATTATAAAGAAAGCTGATTTCTTCAGATCCAGGTTGGTGTGGCAGGATGATGAGAATGTCAAGAAATACCATCTAGTGAATTGGAAAGATTGTTGCCTTCCTAAAGAAATGGGGGGATTGGGGATACTAAATCTGGAAATTATGAATATTGCGCTTTTGGCCAAATGGTTTTGGAAAATGGAAAACGAAAAGGGTCTGTGGCAGGATATTTTGGGAGACAAATATAGAAAGGGGGGATGCTTGGCTTTAATATGTAAAAAGCCAGGGGATTCACAATTCTGGGCTAGCCTGCTAAAAATCAAAGAAATCTTCTACAAATTTGTTAAGAAAAAAGTGGGGGATGGAAGAAATACTAGATTTTGGGAAGATACATGGGTTGATGATAAACCTTTGAGGGAGGCCTACCCTAGACTGTATGATATATCCTTTGACCATAACATTACTGTGGAGGAGGCCATACAGAAAGGCTGGCATGAATTTAAATTTAGAAGAACCCTACATGGAGAGACTGTAGAGCTTTGGAACAGTCTCAAAAAAAGATGTGAGGAAATTCAAATGCTGGGAGGGGAGGATAAAATCCTCTGGACCCTCACCGCGGATCACAAATTTTCTGTGGGATCCTTGTATAGGAAATTGGTAGCTTCTGGGTTGAAATTCCCACAGAAATACTTATGGAAGATTAAAGTGCCTGCTAAACTGAAAGTGTTCCTATGGTTGATTAATAAAAAAAGCATATTAACTTGAGATGTACTGCTTAAAAAAGGATGGAAGGGCGAGAAAAGATGTGTCTTATGTGGGAAAGATGAATCAATTGATCATCTATTCTTCTCTTGCTCGGTTGCCTCTTTGTTATGGAGTTTGGTTAGATGTGTGTGTGGTTTTAAAACTGTGCCGTCTAGTGTGAAAGACTGTTTTAGAGACTGGATTAGGAAATTTAACAAAGATGATAAGAAACTGATGCTGGTGGGGATTTCAGCCCTGCTTTGGTCAATTTGGAAAAATAGAAATGCAACTATCTTTGAGAATAAAAGGATAAATGATCCTTTATATGTTGTCAAGCTAATGTGCAGGTGGATAATTGACTGGTCTATTATGCAGATAAAGGAGCCACCAAGAAAAGCGTTGGAGCTGGGAGCAAGGGTGCTAGAGCAGGCAGCAAATGAAGTGTTCACAGCCAAGCAGGGGTGGAGGATCAATGTGGCTAGATTGAAATGAATGAATGAAGAAAGTCTCTCCTGCGGTGGTGAACCTGATGTTTGGTGCTCCTGTAGAATAGATCTTTGGCTCCTTTTTTGCTGCTTTTGCTTCTGTGTTGATGTAATGACCATTTGTTGGTCGATGGGGGTGCTGTTTGATCCTTGTTGAACTCGGTTGGACCTCTTCGTTTTTCATTTTCTTTTGAACTCTTATGTAGAACTTGGTGGTTTTCGGTAATGAAAATCGGAAGGGGCAAGCCCTTCTTTGATAAAAAAAAATGGATAACTTTCAAAAGTTGTGAATGATTTTTCAGATTTGTGAATGTTTTTCAAAATCAAGAACCATGAATTCGTGAACTTGTTTTAAATTTATTTCATTTGTTTTTGCCTAGTTTTTGGCTGACTGATTTTTTTATTTTTATCTTCTATCATTTTATATATTTTTGAAAAATGTTCAGTGTGCATTTAGAAAAATCTTCAATGTATATTAGAAAAAAGTTCACCATACATTAAAGAAAAATTCACTGTGTATATAAATGTTCATCATATATTTTTTAATGTGTATCTGAAAATGTGTTCATCATATATTAAAATTTTTCACCGTATATTAAAAAAATTAAGTTTGTATTGAAAGATGCGCACCATATAATAATAAAAAAGTTTATAGTACAGAAATTATAAAGAAGTTTCCTAGCAAAAAAACTATAAAGAAATTTAAACTAGAAAATGAAAGAAAACTAGAAGAAAAACCAAACTTGGAAGAGAATAGAAAAAGTCAAAGAAGACAAAAAAAGTAAGCACAAATCGTACATTTTTTTAGGGGTCACAAATCGTACATATGCTCGCTCGTGTCTCCGGTCTCTCATGCCCGCAGATGCGTGCGCAGGCCCAATGCCCATGTAGCAGCTAACGACGCGAGCAACCTGACGCGTTGCCCGCTACAAGTGACCCATATCATCTCCCAACTTATACCGCGTGAGACGATGCAATCCAAGTTGTGCAGTGTCGGGTTGGTGGTGGGCCATATACCAAGCGAGGCAGAAATCATCCAAGAAATTACAGAAAAACTCTCACCTTCACTTGTACCATAATTTTTCTTTTGTAATGAAAGGCCCATTGGACCTCTCCCTTCCCTCCCATTGCATGGTCGCGTCCAACTGTTCACACGTTAGACTGAAGAGGATGTGCATAGATCCGCTACCTCTGCCGAGTCATTCAGCTTGCCGCATCGGCACACCCATGGTGGCGGTGATTATGTAGGCCTATGCTACATTAAACTGCTTTTAAATGTAAATTCTTAGAATAGATACTACCATTGTTTAGTTAATACATTTTTATTTGATAGACGATAGGCCATACATCCTTATGGCCCATATTTAGTAATCACCATCGGCATTCACAAAAATCAATAGCTTGAGCATCGAAGCAACATCTTTTCAATAAAAGGTAATAAAGTAATAATATAAAAAACATACTAATTAAACCAAGCTTCCACAACAACATGATACCAAGAGCTAGTCAAGAATGAACACATCCAAATCATTAAGTAAGAAAGAGTAACAATGATCTACGATACAAGAAGCAACATCGACCATACCTTGACAACACATGACCGCAAGAATGATTGTCTGGAAAATAATGCCTCTAGCAAGTGAAAGGCGCGCAATCGTTGTCGTTGCCAAATTCAACTACTTGGGTTAAGATCATACGTTTTCACCCTTGAAGATTACATCGAACAATCTCCAAACAATACATTCTTTTTTGTGAATACGCAAAGCTTGCATATCATTTCATTGATAGAAGAAGTTAAGAGTGAGTACAGAAAGTGGTACAACGCATGACATGAACGCACGAGGCATGAACATGGCGACCAGAGCAGAGGGACATGGGATGCTCAGCCCAAACAGAAAAAACACGGCTAAACTCACCATCCCGGGACACAGCTCAAACCAAACCAACAAAACGCCCAACATCTTCAAATCTACCTCTGAGGACACCGTGAGCAAACAAGACGACGCCTTCATGAAGGAGAACGACGCGGGGACGCCATCGCCGTCTGATCCGCAAAAACGAACCTAGGGTTTCCCCTGCTGCTCGAGGAGGGGCACAAAGAGCGGCCATGACTGCGCCTCCAAGAAGGTGACGGCACCCGGGGGTGTCTCCGCTGCCGGCATCGAGAGATCAAGCAAGGATTTTGCCTTGGCCGAGTCTGAGCAACCCCAAGCCGTCGGGGCAAAATTCGAAGAAGCGGATGTCAGGTTGAAGGCCAAAATCGCTACCGCAGGAAGGGAGGCAACGCCCACCAGCAGAGGAGGCATCCAAACAATACATTCAATAATAGAGCAATGAAGCACATCACCATGGCACCACCAACTAAGAGCATCTCTAGCAAAACCCGCATCCCGACCCGCAAAACGTGTTTGCAGTTCGCGGAAAAACGGTTGTGCAGGCCGGCGCGAACAGCCGCAGAGGCAGACCCCGCAAAGCCGACCCGTAAAAGAGCATCTTCCCCGGATATCCTCTTTTACGGGTCGGCTTTGCGGGGTCTGGTCTGACGCCGCTCCGCCCGGCCCGCAAAACCTAAATTTGCACCTCAGTTTGACACAACATAATGCATTTCTTTGCTTTTTCAACAACATTGGATACGTAGGACATCACCAAATCTTTGCTAGAATAGAAAGACCAAAGAAAACAAGAACCACAATTATGCATTTTAGAAGATTTCCAACTTCCATAAATGCTTCCACTAGTTGAAGCAATATCTTCTCCATGCACTCATTGTTGATATGTGGATTCTTGATCTTGCAATCTTCATTCTTCTTCTTTGATTCTAAAGAAGTAGACGTTGCTTCCCCCTTCATTGCCTTCGATTGTACTAAGGAGTCCACGAACTTCTATTAAGTTTTTTTTCTATCAATAAATCAATGTATTCGCATTCCAGAAACAAAATGAGCACCCGTCTTCCTACACGCATGATGATGTTCGAAATAAGCTAACGCAATTGAACCAAAGAATGAGCTGTTGAAATGAGCCAAATGAAAACAACACATACCCCGTCTTTTTTGCATTTGAAGAACACCCATCGGGGGTGCTTCGGCGTGCCCAAAGTTAGCCGTAGCACTATCCGCGTGCAGTCGTCGCACTGTATGAGCGGCATCGGCGAGCCACAGAGCCTCTGCGCGAGCGCCGAGCCCGGCGGACGACCGACCGAATCCATGCCCGCAAACCGGCGGCGGCGAGAGGACGAACCCACACCTGCATGCGGCGGTGCGACTTTGCTGAGGCTGCGCGAGATGCTCCCCCACCATTCCATCGCTTGGCACAGCCACCGGCGGCCGGAAAAGCCAAATCCGATTGCCCACGATGAAGGGCCGCAGATCCGCAACTTCCCGGCCCGCCGACGCAGGATGGGAAGGGGGACAGAGGGCAACCTCGTGTGTGTGGCGGCCTTTCGGCGTGCTCCAGCCGGCTACTTTCACCGGAATCTTGGGCGGCGACCCAGCGGCGGGGCGAGGGGGAGAGGGGAGGTGGTTGGTGGGGAAAAGCGCGGGCTCAAATGTCCTCCCCACCAATCGCTCCCGCTATATACAGGGCACTGACGGGCCGGGAAGGAAACCCGCGTATTCGCGGGTTGGGGTCAAGTTTTTACTGCGTCCCTCAAAAATTTTTGCGGGCCGGCCGCGTTTGCGGGGTCTATTCGGGCGGGATTTTTCCGCGCCGACCCGCATTTTGACGGTTATTTTACGGGTCGGGGCTTTTTGCGAGGTCTGTTAGAGTTGCTGTGAGGTTGGGCCTTGGGTTTTCGCCGGGTCGCAGCGCGTCATTTCTTCTAGTGTAATACTATCTGTGCGCCAAATTCACCTTAAAAAAATTCCACGTGCTAAATTTGTACTAGAAAATTAGCCACACCGAGCATCACCAACAAAAATATATTCAGTCAGATGGAATAAATGCGCCCCAAATTGATGATGGTCCTTGACGCTGGTGCACATCTGTGCCGGAAGGAGCAAGGAAGCTTCCTCGCATCCACGTCAGAAGGAAACGGATCGGGCGGAAGGAAAGACCCGCCTCGTCTTGTCAAGATCCGTGCCGCCCGATTATCACCGGCACTCCGCCCTTGGCCGCGGCGTCGTCGTCGGCCGCCACATCGACGCGCACCTCGGGATGGGCCACGGCGTCGTCCGGCGCCTCGACGGCGGCGCGGCACAGGGGGCACGTGGAGTTCCCGCGGAACCAGGCATCGATGCACTCGACGTGGAACCGGTGGCCGCACCGCGGCAGCGCGCGCGCCTCCTCGCCGCGCTCGAACTCGGCGAGGCAGACCGCGCAGTCCCCGGCGCCGACGGCCACGGCGACCACGGGGAGCGCGCGGAGCACCGCGGGGTCGAGCCCCCGCGGCGAAGGCGCCTCCTCGTCCGCGTCGCCGACGTAGATGGCCAGGCTGCGGTTGAGGCGGCGACGATCTCGCGCGCGCTGGCGCCGGCCGCTGTTGTAGAGGTGCAGGGCGATGAGGGCCAGGAGGACGCCCGCGAACGCCCCGGCCGCGACGAACAGGACCTTGCCGGCCGTGGCGTAGCTCGACGGCGCGTCCACCAGCCGACTGGTGTTGGGCTTGGGCACCTGTGGCGGCGTGTTCGGTGGAATTGGTGGGTGCACGCAGGCTCGGCGGCGGCATGGGAACCGCGGGTCGTCCTTGGCGTCGGGGTGCGCGCCCATGGCCACGGCCACGGTACGTAGATCGTAGCTGCACTGCACGCCCAGCAAAAAAGAAAGACCGTAGCTAGCTTAGCTGCACACCGCGCTCGGCTCCACTCGTTTAGGAGACTTGGTGGTGCGTGCGTGTTGGTGCAGTTACTTATATATGTAAAATATGACGAAAATATCCTCGCTGATGCCGGGACAGAAAGCGCTGGATCAAGGGGTACTTTGGGGTTTTGGTTAGATGATTCTGGCGGGTCATGCGGGGTACGCCGGCTGGGGAGACTCGACTGACTTTGGAGCTTGCACTTCCAAGAATTCCACGATTTAGAGCGACTATGATATGAGACTAGAGACTGGACTGGGACTCTGGGAGGCAGCGGGCAGCGGCCGTTGCCAGCAGCAGCAGGCCACATGAGACTAGACTTTGGAGTCGATTGTACGGTTCGGACCAGCACGAAAGTTCCCCGAAAACACTCGCTGCTCGGAGCATCTCCGACGGACGCATTTCTCCTCGGCGCGGTACAATTCTTTTGCAGTGTCAAAATAATATTTGTACGCGCGGGTGCGACGAAGAGGTTTTTCAGATGCACAAAAATACGGCCCCAATCCAAAGGGCCCACTGCAGCAGCTCAGATTTTGCAGCGCGCACGAGTGGGCGCATCAAATACACAGCGCGCGATGCAGCTTTCCCAGCGTGTTGAACCTTGTTTACCGCACGCAGGATTATAGCACGTTTGCTGGAGCGCTACTTTTGGTCGAGCGCGCTATATAGCCGTTTTTCTTAAGTGCACGATTTATTTAGCGCATCTGTTGGAGATGCTCTCATAGTCTTTATCTTCGCCCGCTCGAACGGCTGCCCGCGCAATAGCGGTCGCTGGGCCTTGGAACCCCTCATAGATGATCGACCAAGGAACATATGTTACGGGACGAAAACCTGATATCACCACACCTAAGATGAACAAAGTACCAGGGAAACCCCTGTGATAAAAAGATAGCAATAAAATCTATATCTATATCTGTACCTAATCTATCTATACCTTATATATCTATCTATATACTACCTGTATCTACACTTAATCTATATCTATCTATATGTAATAATAAAGGGCTATTGCTTCTGGCGACACGTCACTAAAATTGCCCCCAAAGTTGTCAAATATTATCAACCGATGCCAGTGATAAAACACTTCTCACACAGAGGAATCCCCGCCTGGGCTGGCCCATGCAGTAGGAATTCTATACTGCACTCTGCGCGCAGGGAAAAGACACAGCGCACCTGTTTGGGCCGGCCTGTTTTTTAAATTTCGTTTTCCTTTCCATCTTTGTTTTTCTTAATATTTTGGTACTTAAAAATTGTTCCAATTCTTTAAAAAAATAAGAATGTTGAAACAAAAGGTTTAATAATTCATAAATGTTTGTAGATTCACAAAATGTTTCAGGTTTTTAAAAAATGTTTGCAAATTATGTTCGCAATTTTGAAAACAAATGCTTGGCAAATGAATTTTTCTTATGATTTTATAAAAAAGACCGTGTAATAAAAAAGGTTAATCAAATTGAATAAAATTTCACCAATTGAAAAAATATTCATGAACTGAAAAATATCTTAACAATTGAAAAACTGTTCATGACTTTCAAAATATTTTATTGATTCATAAAGTGTTCGGTGGTTCAAAAATGATCATGCATTTCAAAACATGTTCATTAAATTAAAAACATGTTCGTGAATTTCAGAAAATCATTCCACCAATTTCCAAAAAAATGTTCTCGACTCTAGAAATGTTCGTTTATTCAAGGAAAATGCCTTAGAAAATGTTCACAGTTAAGAAAAAATGGTTTACAAATAGTATATAATCTTCATTATTTTAGACAATGTTCAGAAATCTGTAAATATGTTCACGAATTTGTGTTCACAATTTTATATATGTTCATGAGTTTAAAAAATGTTCATGATTTTTGAAAATTGTTCACAATTTCACGAAAATGAGAATGATAGTGTATCTCGATGATGCAGCAAAATATGGTCATGGACATTGAAGATTATAATATTTTTTTCTCCAGTTGCAATGCATGAGCCGTTTTTGCTAGTTAATAACAAAGCAAGACCGGCTTTGGTCGTCGATCATGTCGTTTTGCAGAAAACCCCCTATAGTTATTGGTAATTAAGCCCCAATACAATTTTAAATGATAAACAGACAAAAGCATTTCATTTTGCAGAAACTCCCCTGTAATTTTTGATAACTAAAAACATTTTGCATTTTGTAAAGAGCCCCTTGTTGTTTCCTAAATTCAACACGCAGTTTATATCATATGTTTTTTAATAAATAGTCATCTCTTTTAAAACGTAACTCCAATTTTAATGCGTTATATATGAAATTTGATTAAAAAATGTGTAGAATCTGAATATTATGTTATTTTGCCTTTTAAACATTTTTAAAATGTTGTTTTGGGTGCAACCTTAACAAAAAGTGCACGATCAGTCTTTATTTCTTCTCGCTGCAGATCCAGATCGAAAATGAACAACTCAAGAAAACCAAATTAAAGAAGAAAGAAACCATTTATAACCACACATGCATGCGACGACAAAACCTTCCAGGGGCAAAGAAAGCAAATTTCTGATATTATGTCGAGAAAGAGAGATGCATCAGGATTGACACATTCAAACGCGCTCTGGTTATGTGGGCATTGATGTCATGTTCAAATAATGAACGTGGACCTATTGAGGTCTTGAGTCATGATTATTGGATTAGGAACATGTGTTTTTTTTTCTCCTGTTGCAACGCACATGCTCTTTGAGTAGTATATATATAATAATAAAGTGACTATTGGTTCTGGTTCTATGTTATCAAAATTACCCTTAAAGTTGGTGATATTTCCCCCATACCACCGCTAAGTGGAAAAATAGATTCATTTTTTCCTTCTTGAGTCTCCGTATTGAGAAAAGGGGTTATTGCTTCTAGCGGTACGTCACCAAAATTGCTTGTGGCGTTTGCAACATGTATTCCTTATATGGTTTATTTTTGGAGACATTTTTTTAGGTGCGGGCACATATTTTTTTTTCTCCTATTGCAACGCACAGGCATGTTTGCTAGTTAATAATAAAGGGGCTATTTTTTCGGAATCATCAGCGATTTTATTCCTCAAATAATGGCCATATCGTTTATAATTTTTGGAAGAATAAAGTCAGGGGAAAGGAGTCCCAATATTCTGAAGCTCTACATTTAAAGCAATGTTTTACCAAGCAATTGGCGACGAGGTTGGCTTCCCTACAACATCGAACAAAGCTAACAGCTGAAAACTCCATCGCCAAGATTGTTGCTTCGGTTATAACTGCAGCATCACCTCCCATGTATGCCTCTGGATTTGAAGCCACCTCAAGAGCATTCAAGTTGTCTGATTCGATAGCAATTTTGGAGCACTCAATATTAGCAGCAAGGATTAATCCATACCTGATTGCATTTATTTCTGCGGAATCTACCGAAATAACATGAGGCAGAACCCATCTCGCCGCTGCAATGAAGTTCCCATGTTCATCTCTCGCAACGGCTCCACAAGTCTTGCCAATGTATCAACATGGAACGACGCATCCACGTTGATTTTTACACTTCCCGGATCAGGATTCCTCCATATCTGTCTAACTTTCGGGTTGGCTGGTTTGGTGAGATTTTTTGCATAATAAAGGGGCTATTGCTTCCGGTGGTACGTCACCGAAATTGTCCAAAAATTGTAAGATATTACCCACCGATGCCACCTATAACTGATAAAACACGCTTCACGTAGGGGAATCCCCGCCTGGGCCGGCCCATGTAGTAGGAACCTTCTATACTGTGCTCATCACGCTGGGAGAAAACACAGCGTGCCTGTTTGGGCCGGCCCATGTCCGGGTTGCCTTTTTTAAAATTTTGTTTTTATTTTTGTTTTTTGTTTTCTGTCTTTGCTTTTTTTTCTACAAATAAGTTAGGACTTAAAAAAGTTCCCAAAATTTTGAAAAATTGATTTTTCGAACAAATATTTAATAATGCAAAAAGTTTGTAGATTCAGAAAATGTTCGTATTTGTAAAAAATGTCTACATATTCAAGAAATATTCGCAATTTTGAAAACAAATATTTGGGAAAGCAAAAAAGGTTCATGCTTTTGTAAAAGAGTTCGTCTATTAAAAAATATTAATGAAATTGAGCAAAATTTTGTCAATACAAAAATGTTCATGAACTGAAAAATATCCTCAAATTTCAAATTTTGTTCGTGACTTACAAAATAGTTTACTGGTTCACAAATTTTTTGTCGATTCAAAAATGATCATGCAGTTTAAAAAATATTTGTTAAATAAAATAATGCTCGTGATTTTCAAAATTTATCCAACAAATTTCCTAAAAATATTCACAATTTAACTTTTTTGAAATAGTATACAATGTTTGAAATCTGTAAAAATGTGCAAGAATTTGACAAATGTTCACAGTTTCAGATATGTTCATGATATTCAAAAATAAAATCATGTTTTCAAGATAATGAGAGTGATAGTGTATCTCGGTCATGGAGCAAAATATGGTCATAGCCATTGGCGATTTTAATTTTTTTTCTCCCGTTGCAACGCACAAGCCGTTTTGCTAGTAATAATTAAGGAGCTATTGCTTCTGGTTTCTGGTGGTACGTCATGGAGATTGCCCATGAAGTTACAAAATATTATCCACCAATGTCACCTATAATTGATAGAAAGAAAAATCACACATTGTAGTCCCCTATCTGGGGCCAATACAGTAGGGACGTCCTATACTACGCTCAACACGTCGGGAGAAGACACGGCGTGCCTATTTGGGCCGGCCCATGTTCGGGCAGCGCGCTTTCTAAATTTCGTTTTTTTATTTTCATTTCCTTCTCCTTTTCTGTTTTTTTACATTAATTCTTTTGGGATTTCAATAAATTTCCGAAAATTCAAAAAATTGGAACTTTGAAATAAAATGTTTTAGAAACCATAAAATATTTGTGTATTAACGAATGTTCGTGATTTTGTCAAAAAATATTTTCTTATTCAAAAAATGTTTGAATTTTGATACCAAATGTTCAGGAAATCAAAAATTGATCTTGATTTTTGAAAAGGTTCTTGTATTAAAAGATGTTAATGAAATTTATTTTTTTGCCAATTCAGAAAATGTTCATGGATAAAAAAATATCCTAATAATTCAAAAACTGTTTGTGACTTACAATATAGTTTATTCATTCAGAAATTGTTAGATGATCCAAAAAATGATCATGCATTCCAAAAAATGTTCTTAAATCAAAAAACATATGTCAAATGAAAAAAATGTTCGTGAATTTCAAAAGTTGTTCCCCAATTTCCAAAAATTGTACACCAATTCTAGAAATGTTCGGTGATTCAAGATTTTTTTTGATAACAATTTTTAAAACATGTTGCAAATAGTATAAAATATTCATAAATTCAGAAAATGTTCTTCATTTTAGAAAATGTTCGAAAATTTGTAAACATGTTCATGATTTTTAATATGTGCACGAGTTTAAAAATTGTTCATGATTTCATAATTATTCATGATTTCAGGAAATTGAGAGTGATAGTGTATCTTGGTGATGAAGTAAAATATGGTCATGGCCATTTGAATTTTTTTTTCTCCCCGTTGCAATGCATGGACCTTTTGCTAGTGAATCTAAAAGCCACCCCCAACTAGGAGCGCAACATGACGAGACGACCACATGTGAATAAGCCACCTCTAGGAACCAACACTAACATCCAGCAATCAACCCTTTCAGCAACACTCCATCGCACGACCGCATTTGGTCCGTCCCTGTCCGTTTGGGTCGAAACGGACAGAAAATGTGGCCCAACGCGACCCCGCGAATGGATGGACATCCTTTTTCTATCCATCCATGACACATTTCCAGCCCAAATTTGGGCCGCATTTGCGCCAAAATAGACAAAATGCGGACACGCGCGACACGCGCCCTTGCCCTTCGACTGGTCCGCCCGTCGGGGACATAACATTCTCATTTCCCCTTTCTCTCCCAAAAACCCTCCCACCTCCCACTCCTTCCATGGCCACTGTCGCCCTTCCAGCGGCCCTGAAGAAGAAGAAACGCAAGAAGGTGCTCTCGCCGGAGGAGCTCGCCCGACAAACGACCAAGAGGGCTGGTTCGAGGGCCGCTGCGGCGGAGAGGAAAACTGTCGCCAGGCTGCCCATGACGTCACCGCCGTGCAACACAAGGCCGTCTCTGAGGATAACGAAGCCCTCATCGCCAAGACCAAGCGGGCAGCAACGCAGCATACCCTCCTCATGCTAGGGTTTAGCCGACCCGCACCCGCCATCCTCACGGCCGCCGCCATAGCCACGGCGAGCACATGCTCGTCAGCCATTCTCCTTCCATAGGGCCAGTAGTCGAGTTGCTCCACAAAACCGCAGATGGGTGGTCTCCACCCGAAGCACGACCATGGTGTGACCCGCTTCTCCATGTCGCCAGACGCTAGCGTGATCGCGACGGCCACCCCCACCACCATGGACAGCATCGACCTCAACGCCACGCATGGGTCCGGCGTCGGCTAGTTGGCCACCAGGACGCACTGGCCACGGGCGATTCCAACGGCCAACCTTCCCGACACCCGCAACCTGTTCGACAGAACGCCCAACCCAACGCCGGCACAAGATGACCCGACCTACTTCAAAGATTTCATGGAGAAGGTCATCTACGAGGGCCGTGGCCAAGCCTTCCACCCCGAGGGCCATGGACAAGCCTTCAATCCCGACGATACCCAACGCCAAGACGGCCACAACCAAGATGATCGTGTCGAGCATATTGGCAGCCACGACAACCAAGGAGAGCCCGACAGCCAAAATTATATATGGCATGAAGACATTTATTGCAAAGAGGAAGAAGATGGCATAGACAATGTGCATGAGCCATTGTTTCTTGATGAGCACACCCTCAATGCCAATGCACAAAATAGGAGGCAAAGCATTCACATGGAATCATACACCAAAGACGAGGACAAGTTGATTTGTGAGTCGCGCATCTTCAAGAGGGGCCTCCTCAAGCCATTGCAGCCCCACCAATGCGCCCCCGCCCATCGCATCCCCAACTTCCCAAACCTTCCTCTACTCCGGCAGTCACAGAGGAAGTACCTTGGCACTGATGTTTTCTTGAACTACGTCGGCATTTCCCCAAAGAGGAAGGGATGATGCAACACAACAATAGTAGGTATTTCCCTCAGTGATGAGACCAAGGTTATCGAACCAGTAGGAGAACCACGCAACACCACGTAAACAGCTCCTGCACACAAAGAACAAATACTTGCAACCCGACGTAAGAGAGGGTTGTCAATCCCTCACAGGTAAAAACATAGATAAAACTGTAGTAGATTGGATAAATAGATCTCGCGGGAAAGCAAGATAAAATAAATAACTAAAAATTCCAGCAAGGTATTTTTGTATTTTTGGATTAACATATCTGAAAATAAAAGCAAATAAAAAATAGATCTCGAAGGCAAATATGATTAAGAAGAGACCCGAGGGCTATAGATTTTACTAGTGGCTTCTCTCGAGAAAAATAACATTCGATGGGTAAACAAATTACTGTTGGGCAATTGATAGAACTTCAAATAATCATGACGATATCCAGGCAATGATCATTATATAGGCATCATGTCGTGGAATTGTCACGTCAGATGTCCTCGTGAAAGGAATTAGTTGTGGAGCCATCACAACTAGGAAGCTTGAAGGGGTTAATCGGGACAAGGGACACGAGAAGGTTTTATACTAGTTCGGCCCCTTACGGTGAAGGTAAGGCCTATGTCTAGTTGGGTTGGTATTGATGTTTCGATGACCAGGGAGCGAGATACGCTATGCCCGGCTCTCGATCAGTTGTTCTCCCTTTCCTACCGCCAGCAGGTCGTCCCCTTATATACACGGGTTGACGCCCTCCGGCTTACAGAGTCCCGGCCGGCTTATAAACAGTGTCTGGCTCGGTGACTAGTTAACTCTACCTTATGATACAAGTCATATTACTGTGGCGGTTTACTACAACGGGCCGTAAGTCGCCCGTGGGCCTTAAGCCCTCTATGAACCGCCATCTTCATGCTTTAGTCTTGGGCTTCTTTCTGGTGAGTCTTCTTTGCGTAACCCGGCCCCTCCTGGGCGGCTTACACAAATAGTTATATCCCCAACATTAGGCCCCAGATTGATTTGAACCTGTTCATGTCAATCTTAAAATACCTTATGGAACTTGCCTTCAGTCTTTTGTCTCGCGTGAAAAGTTTAACCCGCCGTGACATCATCATCTGGATCCGGGTTAAATCACCGTGACGTCATCTTCAATAAAACTTATTTTTACTCCGTCATATCCTCCAACAGATCTTTGCCTTTACTGACCATCCCGAGAATCGAGGCGTCTGGGCCGCTGGATAATATACTTTATCTCCTCGTTTCTCGCGCCACCTCAGCTATCCTTCTCTTATAAATAGGTGCGAACCTGGTCTTCCCATTCTCCTCCTTCCAGTCATCTTCTTCCTCTTGCTGCTTCTCTGTCGCTCGAGCTCTGCCGCCGCCGCTGTCGCAGATCTCGTCTTCACCAACTCCGGTCGCTGCATCAACCTGGTTTGACCAGAGTAACGCGAAAATCTTCTGCTGCAACCCTGCATCCGTAAGTCCCCTTTTTCCTGCCTCTTAGATCCACATTAAGGCCTTCGAGTTCTTGCGTTCTTCGCTGTCTAGCAGTTCCCTTTCATGGATTCCATTACCCCCGCTTTTCTTGATCTTTAGAGATGGTAGAAACTGATATGATAGGTTTTCCACACCTACTTTGGACGTAGATAGATCCCTTTCTGTTACACAGAGGCCCCATTCGAGCTCTTGAACTTCATCTGCATCAGTTTCAGGTCTAGAAATTTTCTTGTCAGTGTCATTTTTTGATCTCACATATCAATAGCAGATTATGAAACCTGTTTGTATCACCCGGAAAACTACTTCTGTCAAATACTCTTCCACACAACTGTCCATGTGGCCGGTTTAGATAAATGATACAGAACTGTAAACCTTACTTGCTTCTCATGACCTTAAGAAGTTGGAACTGCTTTTGTCAGGTATGGCGGCTTAAATACCATTGCGTATTTATCCTTATATCATTAGGCCCCTTATTAAGCCACCACCTTGAATAATTAAGATATTTCTTCCGGGTTAAAATTGAACCAGATCTTTTTTTTTCATAGGCCAATTGTTGTCATGGCTCCTAAGGCTGCCAAGGCCCCTGTGACCTGCAATTGGGTCCCATCCACAGTTACCAAGAGTAAACTGGCTGAGTTCGTGAAATCTGGCCACTTGCCAAAAAAGGAGGTCATGTCTTATCGTGCCCCTGACCCGTCTGAAGAGAGGCCTCAACCCAAAGAAGGGGAGGTAATAATTTTTACGGATCATATGAGCCGGGGATTTGCTCCTCCCGGCTCAAAATTCTTCAGGTAGGTTTTGAATTTCTTTGACCTTAGACCTCAAGACATCGGACCGAATTCCGTGTCAAATATTTGCAATTTCCAAGTCTTCTGCGAGGTGTACCTGCGAGAGGAGCCAAGTCTGCTATTGTTCAGGGAACTTTTCTTCTTGAACCGGCAAAATGAACGTGCCAATGGGCCCAGTCTTGAGCTTGGCGGCATCTCGATCCAGCGACGGAGAGACTGCCTTTTTCCTTATGCTGAGCTACCGAGTCACCCAAAAGATTGGAACAAAACATGGTTCTACTGTCAGGACACTTCTCCGACTGATGAGAAGCCTCTGCCCGGCTTTCGTGCCCTGCGCCTTGAGTTCAACCATCCGCTAGCAGACAAACTGACGGTCGTTGAGCGTCTGCCTCTCAATCCCACCATCAGGAAGATCAAAGCTCTCTTGGGAAACGGTTTAAACGGCATCGATCTGGTCTGAGTCTGGGTCACTTGGCGAGTACTTCCATTAAGCCGCCGTTCCGGCTTAATGTGTACTTACACAGGCGAAAAGGATGACCCGTTACGCCATAGGCCTGACGACTTACCAGATGATGTGGTGGATGCTATGACCTAGTCGATGCTGAAGGAGGGCACTGTAACGAATAACACCTTTGGCTTACTTCCCTTTTGCAAGAAGAACCCGGCCCCTGCGGTAAGTTACCAATCTTATTAAATACTCTTTGCTCTATTATACCTCTTTTTTTACTCATAATTCCTTATCCTTTTCCATAGGCCGATGATAACTTCTGGAAGGTCAAATATGACCATGAGGCTGCCAAACAAGCCAGGACGACCAAGAAAACCGAAAGGAGAGCTGCCAAGACGGAAACCTCAAAGAAGAAGAAACCCAACGCCTCCGACTTACTCAAATTGGATCATAGTTCTTCGGATGATGAAGAGGTAATCTTTAAATTTTCTTAACTCCCTTGTCATTACCTGTCTGACATTCTACCCCTTCAGGAGGATACAGGGAATAGTCAAGTAGCCAATGAAGAGGTAACTATAATCTCCTCCGACTCAGAGCCTTTGCCAAAGCAAAAGATCTGAAGGGTGACCCGGAAAGTAAGATTTTCGCATGCTCTTGCTTATCAAGATCCTCAATTTCTTTTGAAGCAACAATAGCTTGATAACCGGAGGCAGACTCGGAACAACAAGGATGCGGAACTCTCCTCCGGCTTACCTGACGTAACCAGGAAGCGTCGGACTGAGGTTATCTCTGATTTACGTTCTGTTTTACCTTTAGCGGGCTTAATTCGTCAACCTCTCAATTTGTCTGACTCCAATTATCAGGATACCTCTCCTTCTTTCGGCGAATCCATGCAATCAAACATGCCGGCTTTCAAAACTGCTCCCGGGTAATGTAACCTTATGTACCTTAAGCTTTACTTTACCCATGCTTTAGTATTCATCCTTCTGCCTTTGCTAACAACATGCAAGTGAAACCCAGCAAGAGGGAAAAGAAGAATAACCCGTCCCAAGACCTGATTGTAACTGAACCAGTGATTAATACGTCTTCTCCAGACAGCTCTACCCATCAGCCGCCGCCTGAACCGACTTCTGATATTCCAGTGCCAACCTCTGATCCGCCCGCCGAAGATACTCTCAACAGTTCTGATAACCCGGAGACTCCTAGTCCGGTTAAGACAAATGACCCGGAAGTTGAGATTGTGAGGTCTCAGTTTGTTGAACCAGGGCGGCCTACCGTCCTTGCCAAATGTACTACCAAGGAAGAACTTACCGAACGCCAAAAAGCCAACCAGGACTTTACTGATTATACTCACTAAGCATTGGTGATGTAGTCTCGGGCTATCTGAATCAAGTGCATAATAGCCGTGACCTGGAAATTGACATGGTGAAACAAATACAACACAAATATGAGGTATAACTTATACTATTTACCTGAATCTTACATACTGTACCAGCCCCCAAGTCTATTGCTTACGAATAAATATGCTGTAGACTTAGAAATCTGCTTTACTTGTTAGTTTATCCGGTTCAAAGAGAATATATTTAACTCGGTTATAACATGATAGTTTTAAATTTGCAATATACATTAGCCCCCAAGGGTCAAGTATCTTTACTTGTAAAGTGCTTGAGACTTAATATGTGTGACCCAGTATGATAGGTTTAAAATTCTTCAGCATACATTAGCCCCCAAGTGCCAAGTATCTTTACTTGTAAAGTGCTTGGGACTTGAATGTTATCTTACCGTGATCCTTACCATAACCTGGTGTTAATGCAGGCCACCATAAGTCAATTTGAATCCGAGCTTGCTGTCCTGAAGAATCGTCTGGAAACTCAAGAACTTGAATCTCAGAAGGCCAACTCCAAATTTGAATTCAGTGTCTCTGAAAATGAGAAGTTGAAGAAAAATTTTGAGTCAGAGAAGAAAGCTTGGGCTGATGAGAAGGCTTCACTGGTGACTCGGGCCGAGACAGCAGAAGCATCTCTTGCAGAGGCAACAACCGAGCTGTCCAACTTAAAACGACAGATATCTCAAATGGTCTCAGCTATCTTCGGTAAGTTACTGTGCAAAACCTCAAACATTGTAATCTTCCAATGACTATTGTAATAGTTACCTCCGGCTTACTGCTATGCTTGTACACACACAGGCACCAGGAGTACCAACCTTAAGCAAAACATGCTGATCAAGCTTAAGGCTGTTTACACCCTAGTGGAACAGCTGTACACCGGGTCACAACGTGCCTTGGCCGTTGTAGCTTTATCAAATCCCAGTCCCCACCTTCTGCAAGACGTGTTGAAGGGCCTCGCTGTACTACCTCAGCGGATCCAAGATTTAAGGCGGGCGTCCTCAAGAGCCGGGGCCGTAGCCGCCTTGAGCCGGGCTAAAGCATGGCTCGCAGAACTAGACCCGATCGACCTTGCCCTTGGATACCCAAGTCTGAAGGAGGACGGTACTGTATTTGACGACCATGATTTCACCGCTTGTGTCAAAGCCATACGTCCCATGGCAACCCTTATTGGCCATGACACTAACCTTACCAAGTATGCGTCGGGTTATGACAGTGAGAACCGGAGAATTCCAAACACTCCATATGATCAAATCAGCCTGATCCCTCCAATTCGTAAGCATACTTTTGCCCTTGAAGTGGACCCAGCCGGTTTAATAGATGATGAAGCTGAGTTTGAAGCTTTGAGCGGCATTGACTGGGCCTCGTCAACTTTCCAGGACAAAACAGCCGACGAAGAAGCGGAGAAGGATAACCCGGAGTCTTCAAGCCCGCCGAAGGAGTGAATCGCCAGGTGTTTTGCAAAAAACAATGCTTCATTTATTCAGACTCGGGGAGTCTTGTAATAGGGTAGAAAAAACTTCCCAATGTTTGTAATGCCTTCGCGCATGTTCCTAGCGCTTAACACTTTCGTAAGCCGCCACCGCTATATATTTCTGGCTTTTATTTCCTTGGTGTGTTAAATTTGCTTGCCTTATTCTGCACATAAAACAAGCAAAATTCCCTTGGCATTTTATCGCGTCCGGGGTCACGGAAAGTATTGATAACCCGGAACGCAAACCAAAAAACATCATAAACAGACTGGTTTATGACTATACTTTTATAAGCATAATAGCATACCTGCGATCCTTTGATAATCTTTCCTGCTGATATGATGCTCACCTGGTACTTAACAACCTGGTGTGACCAATATTAAACCGGAAAGACAAAAAAAAACATGTCATAATGCTTTTCACAAGGTCTCAGGATAGTCAAAGTAGTTATACTTATGATGAATAGTAAACAACATTCACAGGCTTCTGATTCGAATACGATCAGTAAACCGTTCCAAAGGGGTTAAGCTAAGATTCGGATACGATCATATAGCCCCCAGTGGCTTTGGCGATGCCGATCAAGTGGGTATCGACAACTATGTTCTCTTTGGTTCGAATACGACCTATGTTTGAACAAGAAGCCCCCCAAGTGACCATAAAAGTTGTTTAATGATGCTGATTCGAATACGATCCACGTCAGACCCACAGGGGTTAAGCTGTGATTCGAATATGATCAAGAAGCCCCCAAGTGGGTTTGGCAGTATGCCGATCAAGCGGGTATCGACAGCTATGTTCTCTTTGGTTCGAATACGACCTATGTTTGAACAGGAAGCCCCCAAGTGATCATGGCTAGATTCAGATGTGATCATAAGCCGGGCCAAAGGGAAAGCCGGATTCAGATATGATCCGCTCCCTGTTGGTAGTGTCCACCACCTGATAAAGAAGACATAAAAACATTCTTTATGGGAAAAAAGGACAGAGGTCCTGCTTTATTGCTTTATATAATATGTACATCGTCAAAAGTATATACATCCTAAGAGCCGGTGGCTCAAGTATAGTAAGGTTGAAGATGGGCGATATTCCACGGCCGGCGGGTCTCCTCCTCCGACTTACGTGAGTCTTTGTGCTCTCGAATATCAATGAGGTAGTATGACCCGTTGTTCAGATTCTTGCTGACCACAAAGGGTCCTTCCCAAGGCAGAGATAGCTTGTGCATGTCAGATTGATCCTGGATGAGCCGGAGCACCAAATCACCTTCCTGAAAGGTTCTGCTCTTGACCCGACGGCTGTGATAACGGCGCAGGTCTTGCTGGTAAATCGCCGAGCGGGCTATTGCCAAGTCTCGCTCCTCATCCAACAAGTCAAGTGCCTCCTGACGAGCCTGTTCACTGTCCGCCTCAACATAAGCCGCCACACGGGGTGAGTCGTGTCGGATGTCACTTGGCAGAACTGCCTCTGCTCCATAGACCATGAAAAAAGGTGTGTAACCCGTAGATCTGTTAGGCGTAGTGTTGATGCTCCATAATACAGAGGGTAACTCCTCCACCCAGCAACCCGGAGTCCGTTTTAAGGGGACAAAGAGCCGGGGCTTAATACCCTTCAATATCTCTTGATTAACTCTTTCTGCTTGACCATTGGATTGAGGATGAGCAACAGCTGAAACATCAAGCCGGATATGTTCTCGTTGACAGAACTCTTCCATGGCTCCCTTGGAAAGATTAGTACCATTGTCAGTTATAATGCTGTGTGGGAAAGAAAAACGAAAGATCACCTTTTTCATGAACTGAACCGCTGTGGCCGCATCACACTTACTGACTGGCTCCGTCTCAACCCACTTTGTAAACTTATCTACTGCCACCAGGAGATGTGTCTTTTTATCCTTAGACCTTTTGAAGGGTCCAACCATATCAAGCCCCCAGACTGCGAACGACCAAGTAATTGGGATCATCCTTAATTCTTGAGCCGACACATGAGCCCGTCGTGAGAACTTCTGACAACCGTCACATTTACTGACCAGATCCTCCGCATCAGCATGAGCCGTGAGCCAGTAGAAACCATGACGAAAAGCCTTGGCCACTAGAGATTTTGAGCCGGCATGATGACCACAATCTCCTTCATGGATCTCTCAAAGTATCTCTTGACCCTCCGCAGGTGACACACAACGCTGGAATGCCCCTGTGACACTGAGGTGATGTAACTCGCCATTAACAATTGTCATAGATTTGGACCGCCTGACAATTTGTCTCGCCAAGGTCTCATCCTCAGGCAGCTCTCCCCGGGTCATATAAGCCAAGTATGGCAATGTCCAATCTGGGATGACGTGAAACGCGACCACCAACTGTGCCTCCGGGTCTAGCACTGCTAGCTCTTCCTCTGTAGGTACCTTGACAGAAGGATTATGCAAAACATCAAGAAAGGTGTTAGGCGGCACCGTCTTATGCTGAGATCCCAACCGGCTTAACGCATCAGCCGCCTCATTCTTCCTTCTATCAATGTGCTCCACTTGATACCCTTTGAAGTGCCCAGCTACAGCATCTACTTTACGACGGTAAGCCGCCATAAGAGGATCTTTAGAATCCCACTTGCCTGAGACCTGTTGAGCCACGAGATCTGAGTCGCCCAAACACCTTACCTGGCTCAAATTCATCTCCTTGGCCATCCGGAGACCATGGAGCAAGGCCTCGTATTCAGCTGCATTGTTAGTACAGGGAAACATGAGTCGGAGCACATATCAAAATTTGTCACCTCGAGGGGAAGTTAAAACAACTCCAGCCCCTGAGCCTTCTAACTGCCTGGACCCATCAAAGTGAATAGTCCAATATATATTATCCGGCTTCTCCTCAGGTGCCTGCAACTCTGTCCAATCATTGATAAAGTCGACCAAGGCTTGAGATTTGATAGCAGTACGGGGCATATACTTCAAACCATAGGGCCCAAGCTCAATAGCCCACTTAGCAATTCGTCCTGTGGCTTCCCTGTTCTGAATGATGTCTCCCAGAGGGGTTGAACTTACCACCGTTATAGGATGACTTTGGAAGTACTGCTTCAGCTTCCGGTTTGCCATGAATACACCATAAACAAGTTTTTGCCAATGTGGATATCTTTGTTTAGACTCAATGAGCACCTCACTGATGTAGTAAACCGGCCATTGAACCAGGTGCTCCTTGCCTGCCTCCTTATGCTCCACCACAATGGCAACACTGACAGCCCGCGAGTTAGCAGCCACATATAACAACAGCGGTTCTCTATCAATGGGAGCCGCAAGAACCGGTGGCTCAGACAACTGTCTCTTTAAATCTTCAAAGGCAGTGTTAGCAGCATCACTCCAGACGAAGGTGTCTGTTTTCTTCATCATCTGATATAGCGGTAAGGCCTTCTCCCCTAACCGGCTTATGAACCGGCTTAAAGCGGCAACACGACCCGCCAGGCGCTGAACATCATTGATACACGCCGGCTTAGCCAGAGAGGTAATCGCCGTGATCTTCTCTGAATTAGCTTCAATGCGTCTGTTTGACACCAGAAAACCCAAAAGCTTGCTCGCAGGTACACCAAACACACACTTGGTCGGGTTAAGCATCATCTTGTAAACCCGGAGATTGTCAAAGGTCTCTCTCAAGTCAGATATCAAGGTTTCCTTTTCTTTGGACTTCACCATGATGTCATCCACATAAGCATGAACATCACGCCCAATTTGATCGTGCAAACAGTTCTGTACACATCACTGATAAGTCGCCTGGGCACTCTTGAGTCCAAACAACATAGATACATAACAGAAGGCCCCAAACGGAGTGATGAAAGCTGTCTTCTCCTGGTCCTTAACTGCCATCTTGATCTGATGATAACCAGAGTAGGCATCCAAGAAGCTCAAATGTTCACAACCTGTCATAGCATCAATGATTTGATCAATACGGGGGAGAGCAAAGGGATCAGCCGGACAAGCCTTATTTAAGTCCGTGTAATCCACACACATCCACCAAGTGCCGTTCTTCTTGAGCACTAAAACCGGGTTAGCCAACCACTCCGGGTGAAAAACTTCAACAATAAACCCGAGCGCTAAGAGCCGGGCGACCTCTTCCCCAATAGCTTTCCGTCTCTCTTTGTTGAACCATCGGAGAAACTGCCTAACCGGCTTATACTTTGGATCAATATTGAGAGTGTGCTCAGTGAGTTCCCTCGGTACACCCAGCATGCCAGAAGGTTTCCATGCAAAGATGCCCCGATTCTCACGGATGAACTCGATGAGTGCGCGCGCTTTCCTATTTAGGATCCAAATTGGCACTGATACTGAACTGCTTAGAGGCGTCTCCTGGGGTAAAGTCAACAAGCTTTGTCTCAGCGGCCGATTTAAACTTCAACGCCGGGTCATGCTCGGTAGTTGGTTTCTTGAGGGAGGTCATATCCGCCAGGTCAACATTGTCTTGATAGAATTTGAGCTCCTCCGCGGCACACACAGTCTCAGCGTAAGCCGTGTCGCCTTCTTCACATTCCAAGGCCACCTTTCGACTCCCATGCATAGTGATGGTGCCCTTGTAACCCGGCATCTTGAGCTGTAAGTAAACGTAACACGGCCGTGACATGAATTTAGCATAAGCCGGTCGCCCAAACAAAGCGTGATATGGACTCTTGATTTTGACCACTTCAAACGTCAACTTCTCAGCCCTGGAGTCATACTCATCTCCAAAGGCCACCTTCAATTCAATCTTGCCAACTGGGTAAGCCGACTTGCTTGGAACCACCCCATGGAAAACAGTGTTGGATGTTCTCAGATTCTTCTTAGTCAACCCCATGCGCTGAAAAGTCTCGTAGTAGAGGATATTGATGCTGCTACCTCCGTCGATGAGTACCTTAGTGAATTTATATCCACCAACCTGGGGTGCTACCTCCAAGGCTAACTGACCCGGATTATCGACTCGTGGAGGGTGATCCTCTCTGCTCCATATAATGGGTTGCTCTGACCATCTCAGATAACGAGGAATTACCGGCTCAATCGAATTTACGGCCCTCTTATGAACTTTCTGGTCACGTTTGCATAAGCTAGTGGTAAACACATGGTACTGCCCACCGCTCAACTGTTTCAGATGGCTTTGATAACCCGACTGCTGCTGCTGTTGTCCTCCCTGACCAGATTGCTGCTGATTATTTCCACCCGGCTGTCCCTGAAAACCGGAGTTTGAACCGCCGCCCGGGCCATGAAAGCCGCCAGCCCCTGAACCGCCGCCAGATCCATGACTGCCATCAAAGGTATTGGAATTTTTAAACGTCTTCATGATCGCGCAATCCTTCCGCAGGTGTGTAGCGGGGTGCTCCCGGCTGCCGTGTTTCGGGCAGGGCTCATTGAGTAGCTGCTCAAGAGATGGGCCTGACCCGCCGGATCGAGGACACTTACCCTTACGTCTCTGATTGTTACCTTGTGTATTAGCGTTGGCTACAAGCTCCGGATTGCCGTCCGCCTTACGCTTATTGCCGCTTTGATTCACCGGGTTGTGCTGTTGACCCTTTCCATTGCCGTTCCTTTTTCCCTTCCCTGTCTTCTCATCGTCAGACACGGGATCCTTGGTACTATCAGAATTGGCATATTTGACTAAAGCCGCCATTAGCGTACCCATATCCTTGCAGTCACGCTTAAGGCACCCCAGTTTCTGCCTCAGCGGCTCAAAGCTGTAATTTTTCTCCAACATGAGGACTGCAGAACCGGCATCCATCTTATCAGATGAATGAATTATCTCCTTGACCCGGTGTACCCAATGGGTGGTGGATTCACCCTTCCCCTGCTTACAATTCATCAAGTCCATGATTGACATAGATTGCTTACAGGTGTCCTTGAAGTTCTGGATGAAACGGGCTTTTAACTCCTCCCACGAACCAATGGAATTGGGTGGTAAGCTTTTTAACTAAGACCGGGCCGTTCCATCTAACATCATGGTGAAATATTTAGCCATTGCCGCGTCACTGACTTCCAACAGCTCCATGGCCATCTCATAACTCTCAATCCATGCTCCAGGCTGTAAGTCGGCCGTGTAATTTGGCACTTTTCGAGGTCCCTTGAAGTCCTTGGGCAGGCGCACGTTGCGCAAAGCTGGTACCAAACAAGGAACACCACCGGTTCTGGTGGCTACTCCCATCTCAACAGAAGTCGTTGGATACTCCGGAATATCCTGATGAGCTGCCTGTTGAGCCGCCAGCTGAGCCGCCTGCTCGTTCTCCTGACGTACTCGGTCTTGCACCGGGTTATAGCCACCGTGTTGGTTACGGTGTTGGGTGTTGCTTGACAAAGCTTCAGATTCCATGTGCCTGCTGTAACTTGGGCTCCGGTTCTGACGAGGCGGTGCTAACCAAGGCTGAGGAGTTGAATGAATCCTATCCCGGCTATGAGAATAGGTCTCTTGCTGAGCCAGGGCCGTCTAGACAAGTTCCCTGATTCTCCGGGTCTCCACCGCTGTTGGATCATCACCGTCCACTAGGAGAGCTGCCAGACGTGCTGATGCTGCGATTAAGTTCTCCATGGGGTTGGAAAAGTGACCCGGCGGTATCGGCACATAACGTGGCGGTGCCATGTTTCCATGAGGAGGTACCATCTCCCGAGGCTGAGCCGGTCCCCCCGTTCTGGCTGTCATAAACTGATTTGCATCGGGCGGGTTACTTGGGCCGGCTCCGGGTGTAGCAAACAGAACCCGAGGGTCATAATTCGGAGGCAAACGGGATTGAGTTTTCTGGTGCCTCCTCCTTATTACCTCATTGGATGCGTTTAAGCTCATCGTGAGCTGGTAAGCTTCTGACTGCAACCGCTATGCCCGGGCGTCGAGAGCCGCCCGCTCTGTAGCTAGTCTAGTATCCTCAGCTGCCAAGGCCTCCTTGGCCTGAGCTATCTCCTCACGCACCCGTGCCACCTCCGCGTCATGCTCATCTTTGTTCGCAGGGATAACCGTGGCGGTTAACAGGGCTGTAAGCTTATCCATGAGATCTATCAGCACTTGAGCCGGCGGGCGCACAGGGCCTCCTGCCCCGGCCGCTCCTATTCTGGACGTAATTGCAGCAGCGGCTGTAGAGTTTTGGCCGGGTTGAGTCCCAGCCATGAAGACTCCTGCCCAATTCGGCGACTCACAGAGGTCCGGAATACTAAAGCCATCGGAACAGCCCCCGAGCACGCCATCTTGTACTTGATATAGCGAATCTGTTGAACCGGCGGACGAATCACCATCAGAGTGGATGGACGTCTCATCACCATCTTCAGGTCCTTCAAAAAGCTCTTCTCCGTGGATGCAGCCCACAAAGACACGCTTCATGCCGGGTTGAGCTCGGGAGGGTTTCGCACGCTGAGCCGTCTCGACGAGGTTGGTGCAGTTGTCCGGCTCAGGCCCCGGCTCACCAATCCGGCCGATGAATACGTGGATCCCTCTGAAGGGGACCTAGTACCCGTACTCAATTGAGCCAGTGTCGGGGCCCCAGCCTTCATCGTCGATGTAGATCTTGCCGCGACGACTCTTGGTCATCCGGCCCACTACGTATCCCTTGAGCCCTTTGAAGTTGCCCTTCAAGAACTCAAATCCACCATGCGCTGGCCCCATGGTGGGCGCCAACTATCGTGGAATTGTCACGTTAGATGTCCTCGTGAAAGGACTTAGTTGTGGAGCCGTCGCAACTAGGAAGCTTGAAGGGGTTAATCGGGACAAGGGACACGAGAAGGTTTTATACTAGTTCGGCCCCTTACGATGAAGGTAAGGCCTACGTCTAGTTGGGTTGGTACTGATGTTTCGATGACCAGGGAGCGAGATACGCTAAGCCCGGCTCTCGATCAGTTGTTCTTCCTTTCCTGTCGCCAGCAGGTCGTCCCCTTATATACACGGGTTGACGCCCTCCGGCTTACAGAGTCCCGACCGGCTTATAAACAGTGTCCGGCTCGGTGACTAGTTAAGTCTACCTTATGATACAAGTCATATTACTGTGGCGGTTTACTACAACGGGCCTTAAGTCGCCTGTGGGCCTTAAGCCCTCTATGAACCACCATCTTCATGCTTTAGTCTTGGGCTTCTTTCTGGTGAGTCTTCTTTGCGTAACCCGGCCCCTCCTGGGCGGCTTACACAAATAGTTATATCCCCAACACATCACGTCCAAGATTAGTAGATCGACTCCTGCCTGCATCTACTACTATTACTGCACACATCGACCGCTATCCAGCATGCATCCAGTGTATTAAATTCATGGAGAAATGGAGTAATGCAATAAGAACGATGACATGATGTAGACAAGATCTATTTATGTAGAAATAGACCCATATTGTTATTCTTAATAGCAACAATACGTACATGTCGGTTCCCCTTCTGTCACTGGGATCAAGCACCGTAAGATCGAACCCATCACAAAGCACCTCTTCCCATTGCAAGAAATCTAGTTGGCCTAACTAAACCAAAGATTCGAAGAAGAAATACGAGGCTATAAGTAAGCATGCATATAAGAGATCAAGAGACTCAAATAACTTTCATGGATAAAAACATAGATCTGATCATAAACTCAAAGTTCATCGGATCCCAACAAACACACCGCAAAAAGAGTTACATCAAATAGATATCCAAGAGACCATTGTATTGAGAACCAAGAGAGAGAGAGAGAGAGGAAGCCATCTAGCTACTAACTACGGACCCAAAGGTCTACAATGAACTACTCATGCATCATCGGAGAGGCACCAATGAGGATGATGAACACCTCCGTGATGGTTTTTAGATTGGATCTGGTGGTTTTAGAACTTGCGGCGGCTGGAATTGATTTTCGTCGACTCCCCTAGGGTTTCTGGAATATTGGGGTATTTATAGAGCAAAGAGGCGGTGCGGGAGGTCACCGAGGTGGGCACAACCCACCAGGGCATGCCTGGGCCTCCAGGCGCGCCCAGGTGTCTTGTGCTCACCTCAGGACCCCTCTTCGGTACTTCTTTGGCCCACTGGATGTCTTCTGGTCCAAAAAAATCCACAAAAAGTTTCGCTGCGTTTGGACTCCGTTTGGTATTAATTTCCCGCGATGTAAAAAACAAGCAGATTACAGCAACTGGCACTTGGCGCTATGTCAATAGTTTAGTCCCAAAAAATGATATAAAGTTGCTATAAAATGATTTTAAAACATCCAAGAATGATAATATAACAGCATGGAACAATCAAAAATTATAGATACCTTGGAGACGTATCAGCATCCCCAAGCTTAATTCCCGCTCATCCTCGAGTAGGTAAATGATAAAAACAGAATTTTTGATGTGAAATGCTGACTAACATGTTCATCACATATTCTTTCCTTTGTAGCATGGATATTTGGGCTTTTATATGTTTCAATGCAATAGTCTAGTTTTGACACGAAGACTTTAATACTCAAGCATATCAACAAGCAACCATGTATTTCAAAATATCAACACTAAAGCAAGTTATCCCTAGCCCATTATGCTCAATCATTGATCCATTCATGAAACACACTCACATATTAGCTACACCCAATGCTCAAGTATGATCATAGTGCCCCTTAGTTGGTTCGTTATAAGAGAAGAGGAGACTCAAGTAAAATAAAAATTGCATAAAGTAAATAGAAAGGCCATTCGCAGTGGGAAGTAGGGATTTGTAGAGGTGCCAGAGCTCAAAGCGAAAAAGATAGAGATAAAACATTTTGGGTGGCATGATTTTCCTGTCAACAAAAACGATCGAGTAGTTCCCAATACTTTTCATGTTAGATATATCATAGGAGGTTTCCAAACAAAAAAATAAAGTTTATTCCTTTTTCCACCATACTTTCACTTTCCAAGGCTAGCCGTATCCACGGGTGCCTTCCGTACCAACACTTTCCTAGGAATTTATTATTTGACAACATAAAGTAAATTCATTTTTCATTTCGGGACTGGGCATCCCTAATACCTTTGCCATACTCTCGTGCAATGACAAGTGAATAAACACTCATCATGAGAATACCATATCTAGCATGGAAATATATCAGCCACCCCCTAACGTTTCATGAGCGGTACGAGCAATTGAAATTAGAGATGGCACATACAAATTTGCTTAGAACGGCACGAAAATACTGCATATAGGTAGGTATAGTGGACTCATGTGGCAAAAATTGGTTTAAAGGATTTTGTATGCACAAGTAGTGATCATACTTAGTGCAAATGAAGGCTAGCAATAGATTGGGAAGCATCCAACCAAGAAACGAAAAATCTCATAAGCAAGCATTAAGCATAACTAACACTAAATAATGCACCACAAGTAGGATGTAATTTCATTGCATAACTATTGACTTTCATGCTTGCATAGAGAATCAACACCAATATTCTTACTAAAGCATAATTACTCATCAACATGACTCACATATCACTATCATCAAATTGCAAAACTATTACAAAGAATCAAGTTTATTTTGTCCAATGATCTTCATGAAAGTTTTTATTATATCCCTCTTGGATATCTATCACTTTGGGACTAATTTCATATGTTGCTTTTGATAGCTCAAACAAATATAACTGAAGATCATGAGCATAAAAATTTTCTTCCCTCAAAATAATTTAAGTGAAGCAAGAGAGAATTTCTTAAAAAATAGTAAAGCACACTGTCGTGGAATTAACACGTCAGATGTCCTTAGTGTCAGGACTTAATCGCGAGGCCAACGCATCTATGTGGTAGCTTGAGAGGGGTTGATCGGGACAAGAGACGCAACACGCAAGACAAGGATTTAGACAGCTTCGGGCCCCGGAAAACATCATCCGGTAACAACCCTACATGCTGTTTGTGGCTAGGTCTCATTATGCTCATGAGAAGAGTCGCCGTAAGCCGGCTTCCCCTTTGTGTCTAGCCCTAGATATTATTTCTTGTTTCTTGTCCCTCTTTGGGGAGCCCTGTCCCTCCTTATATAAGTTAGAGGGGCGGGTTACATATGGAGTCCAAATAGGATTAAGACTAGCCTATCTTGTACTACAAGCCGGATACAAATCCGGGTCTTGATTCCTTGTAAGGGAGATATTCCTCATGCCTTTCCTCTTAAACCGGCCTATCACAACGTAAGCCGGCCTTCTGGGCCTTGAGCCTCCTGGGCCCCCAGGTCTTGTCGCTCCTCTGATCCGCTTGCCAGGTCACCCATAAGCCGCCAGGATCAGGCAGGTCACTTAGTGTGTCGTTCAATCAGGGCGGGTCATTAGTGAGTCGCCAAGTACGACCGGGTTATACTTCTGGCTGGGTTACACCGCGGGGTATATCCCCGACATTAGCCCCCAGGTTTAACTTGGATTTATCCATGGTAAACTTATGCTACAAAATAAACACAAGAACAAATTTGACAGGTTGTGCTCCGGGTTAAGAATTCTTGTAAACCGGCACCTGAACATCCTTAAGTCCTTGTCATTTCCTTCTTCTAGAAAATCCGGGTCAATAGACCAGCTTCACAATCAATTTGATGATGTTGGTTTCTCACAGAAAAATATTGTGAAGAATAATCCACTTGAGTTGGCTTTCAAGGCACCGGGTTAAATAATTTTGGTCTTCAAATACTCATCTGATATTCAGCCGGCTTGAAGATATAAAACTTGCCGGTTTATCATTACCCAAAAACTCCGGGTTATAAAGACTGATGATGTCGAGTCGTAATTGTTGTTGACACCGGGTCATGTAATTGATCTTCCTAATTTGCTCAAAACTGATAATTTGAAGATGTTCCTCTTTATATATGCATAATACCTGTAGCCCCCAAGTCTTAAGAGGAGAACATAGTGATAGCTTAAGACTTGCTCCAATATAAGTGTTGCAACCAAAGAAGAAATCCGGTTTGTTCATCTCAATCATTATTCATAAACTGAATATTCCACATAGGTAGCCCCCAAGTTCCGGGTTGTCATGCTTGCAGCCACTTGGGACTTGTAATTGCCTTATGCTCATAAAAACTTCAACCAGTGTAGCCTCCAAGGGCCGGGTCATTAAGATAATATTGAGCTGGTACTTTATATATACTTCTTTGAAAAGAACATCATATAATGTAACCCCCATCATGGGGCGTGAATCCACGTCCACAAGGTTGAGAGCTTTGTGCTTTACCAACTTAGAAGTGGATCTCTTCAATAATAGATGAAAATTTGTGTACCTTGAATTGTTGACAGGAGCAATTGGTAGCCCCAAGGGCCGGCTCATTTAAAATGTGATGAGTCGGGTCTTCAATAAGTTGAGCAAAAAATTGACTTTGCATTAGCCCCCAAGTGTCATGGTGCATGCTTGCAGCGACATGAAACTTGCATATTTGATATAACCTCAATTTGAATAATGTAGCCCCCAAGTGCCGGGTCATAAGCCTGCAGCGACTCAGGACTATTCCTTCCATTATAGAATAAATCATATCCATTAATAAAATAATAGCCATTGCGCTGAAGCGACTTTGAAGACCTCCATCATAATAGAAATCCAGCCATGTTGGATATTCAAGATTTGAATAATATAATCTGGTATGAAAACCTCAATCATTCAATATCATCATGAAAATCCAGCCAGTTTTGGCTATTAAAGATTGAATACCTCTTTCATTGACAAGTAAATCCAGAGTTTAAATACCTGGCGGCTCTTGGCCAATGACGACTTAATGCGCATTCATTGTAAGCCAGAATTTTTGTAACCCGATGGCCTATAGCCCTTGAGAAAATCAATAATTGATACCCCTTTTGAGACACCAATTTCAGTGATGAGCTTGGACTGAAGCATTTATATAAGTCATAGTTCTGCAAATCCTGTAGAGAGTTTAGACGACATACGCCCTAGCGACTTAACGTCAAAAGCCAGGGCGGGTAACCACCCAAATGTAGTCTTATTATGCACACAAGTAGATCACAAGATCCCTATGATCCTTTGAATGATACCGTCGGTTTATGTGACCCGGGCAGTGAAGTTGATAACTCAACTCTGTAAAAGCCGGCACATAAGATATTTGTGACAACTCAAATACTTGTGATTGTATAAAAATAGATAAATTTTTTGAGGCTTTTGATTCGAATACGATCAGTAAACTGTCCCAAAGGGGTTAAGCTAAGATTCGAATACGATTATATAGCCCCCAGTGGTGTTGGCTATGCCGATCGAAGTGGATATCGACAGCTATGTTCTCTTTGGTTCGAATACGACCTATGTTTGAACAGGAAAAAACCCCCAAATGACCACTGTGATATTGAATTTGTACTGCCGGGTTACATGACCTGTGTAATAAGGGTGATAACCCAATCCTTAGAAGCCAATGCTTCCATATAAATGATGGTTGTCATAAGCTGGCGACTTATAGTCAAAAGTCAAGCCGGTTAATCATAAAACACTTATATACATTTGAGATATAATCCCCAAAAGGTCTCAAGTTAAGTAATTGTGGCTACAATAAACTTTACCAGAGATAAAATAAAACTTTTTGAGGCTTCTGATTCGGATACGATCAGTAAACCGTTCCAAAGGGGTTAAGCTAAGATTCGAATACGATCATATAGCCCCCAGTGGCTTGGCGATGCCGATCAAGTGGGTATCAACAGCTATGTTCTCTTTGGTTCGAATACGACCTATGTTTGAACAGGAAGCCCCCAAGTGACCATGAGAGTTGTTTAACGATGCTGATTCGTATACGATCCACGTTGATTCCCAAAGGGGTTGAGCTATGATTCGGATACGATCAAGAAGCCCTCAAGTAGGTTCAGCAGTTTGCTAATCAAAAGGGTATCGACAGCTATGTTCTCTTTGGTTCGAATACGACCTATGTTTGAACAGGAAGCCCCCAAATGACCGTATAAATTTTGGCATTGCACCGATCAAGAGGGTACTGATGGCTATGCCCGATGAGCAGGAAGCCCCCAAGTGACCATAATAAGATAAGCCGTAAAGCAGGATACCCATGTTTTGAGAATTTCTTAAACCGGATATTGAGATCCTCAAAGCTTTGTAAGGGACACATTTACCTTGCTCCGGATGTTGAACCGGTTTTGAGAGCTTCAAAGCTTTGCGGGAGAAAGATGTCTCTTGAACCGGGTTTTAAACCGGAATTTTCATCAGTATGGTAGTGTCCTCCGGAACCGGGTTATCATCCCCTCCCATGACCCGGAGTTCCCGAGTCATGTCACTGTAGCCCCCGAGTTTTAAGACTACTCGAGGAGTTGGCTTGAGACTCTCCATATTTGACCATGATATAAACCGGTATGAGTCATTCAACATCTCAGTGACATAACTTGTCCTGCACTGGAGAAACTTGCAAGCCAGAGTAATTGCTCTTTTAAAGAAAGCAATAGATAATATAAAATATACTGGATGGATTTCACCTGATGTGTTGAGCCGGAATTAATCCGCCGCAGAGTTGATGATCACTGCGGTAAAGTTGAAATCAATGACGGGTGAGTCGGCCACGGGAGCGGACAGATGAGTCGGCCGCGGTGTTGTAAGCCGGTGCGGATGAGCAAGTTGTCCTTCTTGTTGTAAACCGGCGTGGTCATAAAAGATGGCCAGTGCATTGTAAACCGGCGCGGTCGCGAGAGACGGCCGCGGCGTTGTAAGCCGGCGCGATCGGGAGAGACGGCCATGGCGTTGTAAGCCGGTGCAGGAATCCGTTGAGTAACGACGACCACCTGCGCCAAAAGATGTTGGCGTGTCTCCACCTCCGCGGTATAATATCAATTTTTATCATAAATAATTTGCCCTACATAAACAATATTGCAGACCAAGGCAAAGATAAACTTGTTTTTTTGACAAAAACAACATGTGATAATAAAAACAAACTTGGATGGATATCACCTGATGCGTCAGGCCAGTAGTTATCCACCGCGGAGTTGATGATCACCGCGGTGAAGCTGAAATTAATCACGGGTGAACCGGCCATGGCGTCGTAAACCGGTGCGGCCGGGCGAGTCAATCACAGGAGCAGTAAGCCACTCAGACGCCGAGTCGGCCACGGGGGTGGACGGGTAAGTCGCCCGTCACATTGTAAGCCGGCACAAACGTGTGAATCGGCTGGCGCGTTGATTTAGATCGGACTGCGGGGGACTGCGGCCTGTGCACGCGTTAGTGGATAATCCGTATGGTCCTCACGAGTTGACGCGGATTGGATCGCGATATAAACCGGCATGGGTTATCCAATAGCTCAGCGGTATAATAATCCCTGATATGTTAGCCAGAAAATATCCACCGCGGAGTTTGACGATCACCACAGTGAAGCTGAAATCCATCATGGGCAAGTCGGCCATGCGAGCAGACAGTTGAACCGGAATTTCTTAAATCGGTGGCCAGGGCGGACGGGCGAATCGTCCGTGGTGTTGTAAGGTGGTGCAGACGAGCAAGTCGGCCGGCACGTTGATGTAACTCGGACCGCGATACGCGTTTCCGCGAAGGGCATAAAAATTGTCCTGTGTAAAAATATTACAGGACAAAGTAATTGTTTTTTGACAAAAAACAATAAGTATTTAATACATAAATTTAGATGAATACCACCTGATGTTTGGGCGGACAGTACAACCATCGCAGCATCAGAAGCGGCTTCGGAGTGATGAATCGGACGCGGCCTTGTAAGCTGGCACAGACGAGCCAGTTGTCCTCCGCGTTATAAACCGGTGCAGACGCGTGAACCAGCGGCGAGGGTGGACGGCGAGTCATCTGTAACGTTGTAAGGTGACGCGAACCGGCAAGTTGGCCGGCGCGTTGATGTAAAACGGACCGTGATACGTGTGTCTGAAGCTGCGCGGCACAGCCAAACGTGCCTCCGTAGTATAATACCACCATCTTTTTTAATAGCCTTCCTGATATTTTTTGCCGGATGAATACGGACAGCGGATAATGCTGGATGAAAAATTAGCCGCACATACACCGAGGCGTACGTCTATCTCCATGTAGCATTACCACCCATGTGGGTTGCTTTTGTCTTTTCCTATTTTTCTGATTAATGATTGCCCTTGATTGTCTCAAAGCAGCAGCAAAGGGCAGAGGTGCTCCGACAGAGCCGCGACACGGTGGCTCACAGCAGAAGTAAGACCGCGATACGACGGCTTGCCGCGGCGCCGGCGGTTTGGAATTGCGAACCCACGACAAGAGAGGCACAGTGGGTCAACGAGACCGGTCGCAGAAGGAGCCCAAGCCCGTAGACCATCCGTGTCCGGGTCGCCAAGCAAAATCGCTTGACTAACTAGTCAATTGGAAAACCGATTCAATAGTACTCAACATTATTAATCTTTATTACGTACTATTGGGAGTACTTTAGCATTGACTAGTTTGATGCCCGTGCGTTGCCACGGAATAAATAAAATGACATACCAAATTAACAACTTAGCTATTTTAGATATCTGTCTAATGTGGTGGCTTGATTTCCGTCAATATATCGATATAATACATATCAATTCTCTTTCTCACTTCTTTCCTCCTCGACAACCACCACTCCTTGCATGAAGGCAAAGTGTATGTTTTTCCCGCCCCTCATTCCCTTCCACTTTCATGTTCTTCATCCACCCTTGTAACAAACCTAGTATGCAATACTTATCGCATTGCCATGGAAGAAAATATAGTGTTAAAGGAACTGAACAAAGTTGTTTTTCTACTCTGCAAATGTGTGTCAATCTTGGTTTTTCCCATCTATATGATAACATGAAAAACTTCTCTTGCTTCTTACCTATTCGACAACCATGCACTACTTTGACCCTGATGATGATCGATGTCTCTACGGCGATTAGAATATGGGTGCTCATAGATTAGATTAGTTCTTTGTTACAAATTTATTTACCTTGTAGGGTGGCTCCCCTACATAAGCATGCAAAACAAGTGTTTTTTTAATGATTTCATTAACCAAGGAGCTCAACAAAATTGATACAGAGTCTGGGTTAGACTCTAGCCAGAATATAGAATGGTACCCAAATTTTGCTATGGCATGTCCAACAGAATTACATGAAAACAGCAAAAGATAAACTCATGCCCATCAGACGGTCGCCATGCAGGTACTCCTCACATTATGAGGCAGTAAACCATAATCCGCCACATAAAAATCACCGGCATTGACTGCTTGGATCAATGTATGTGAGTCCGACTCCAGAATATGGGAGAAAAGTTGTCTAAAACTGTCAGTCATTTATCCTTTCTGAATCATGTACTTGCAAACCAGCCGAATGAAATAAACGAATTACTTTCCTTAGAACAAGTACATAATGTATGTTTTGTGTTTCTATTGCAGTAGCTTTGAACTTTTGAAAGAATTCATAGTGCTCCCGGGACTAACAACTTTTCTCCATTCATACTCATATCTATACCTACTATTAAAGCAAGGTGATATTCTTGGTTTCGTCCCGTTTAAATTTTTTTTCGATGCGCTTAGATGATTTTCCTTAATACGTGAGGTTGTACTAATTTGGGGACCTCATACAATTTATGCTACTGTGTGCTGTGGGCCAATAAATCTTCTGTATGTGCGCTATGGCCCAACAAACAGCTCCTGGCCCATACAGTTGTTTGTGCGTGTTTGAAGTAATAAAAGAGATAATAAAAATTGGTGTCAGACTGGGATTTGATCCCTGGATCAAAGTGTTCATGGTCTACCAATTGGGCTGATGCGGTACACATGATAAGTAGGGGCTTCGGCTGTATATGAACTAGCTAGCCATGCACCAATTTCCTTTCTGATAGTATAGGCGTAAGCGGCTGGCGGCTGGCGGCTGTATTGCACGAACTAATAAAGGCAAAAAAAAGGAGTAAGGTTAAGCCGCTTCTTCATGTTTCCCAGCCCGGAGCTTTCACAGCCAACGCAACTTAATTAGCCGGCCAACTACATGTAGATTTTTATACGAAGTAGTAGAATTTTTTTAATCATATTAGCCGACCAACTTAATTCATATGACGTAGTAGAAAAGGATACTGCAGTTAACTTCTTTCTTTTGATTATGAGAATTCATACGACATAGTAGAAATTTTATAATATCAGCTAGGATTCATATTGCAGCACAACTGTAATGCAATTAAAGTTAGCTTTCTACAGATTTTTTTTCGACCGGGGACATCATTTTATTATGCGCTGCAATTTATTTATTTTGCTTCTTTTCTCCATGATTTCTTGTTACTTTTATGTCCTAAATTTATTTTTGGTATACAATCGTATTAGTTTACTAGGAATATTTATGCCCCGTTGTAGCGCACGGGCAATTACCTATATATAAATAAAGAAATAATAAAGGGGATTTTCACATGCATAATTAAACAAACATGCTCATAGGATTTGTTTGCATTGCTGGCAAATACAACAAGCAAGAGACTGTGGTTCAATAATCTGAGTATTTTGTGTTGACTGAAATAGAGGACGTGGACATGTGTGTGAGGGTGGGTCTTGATCCATGCTTATTATCTTAGGGAATATGATATTTTCCAGTTTTGCTACACATAAGGAACCTGAAAATGCGTGTTGCGCCAGTTGATTTTGCGAGTTGGCTCTAGGGCCGAAGAAAGTGGGGTTGAGGCGAGCATAGCGAAGTCCAAGGGTGTTGGTGAGGCCCTCAACAAGAATGAGTCTTAGGAGGGGACGAACGGATCTCAGCAACGTCTTCGATGGAGGGGAGTTGGATGGCAGTTTAGGTGTGAGGCAGTGGGTACAGTCTCACCGAAGAAATATGATACTTGGGTGGTTGAAAGGGATGACCAGGGGTAGCAATAACATAGCGGTAGGGGGCAGGGCAGCAAGGCATGTGTGGGAGCGCCTTCGGCCATAGGTGTGCGATGAAAATACGGTAATTTTTTTCTCCCGTTGCAACGCACGGGCATATGTGCTAGTAATTTCTAAAATGTAAAATTACATGTTTCAAATGTGAACGAATACCTTAGCAGATGGTTTATATAATTGTTTAATTGTGTAATACAACAGATAAAAATAAAATAAATAAGCCAGGTTGGAGAGAGCAAACACGACTATCTCATTGCCATACTAAAGTTCAAATGATAGCTTCTTCATTTTCCTGTAAACTATAGAACAAGATCAGATGCATGTTTGAAGTGTAACACATAAACAAATCGTTTCTATCAATTTTAGCTAACCATTTGTACCTTCATTATAAGTACTAATTCAACTGCTTGCTTTGGAGCTAAAACTTAATTTTGGTAAGGGGGTTGAAAGAACGATGGTATCAACTATATATTTACCTGATATTTTACTAATCCTAATATATTATTGCAAATAGTACAATGGTGCTTGAGTTAAAATTTTGAACGCAAATCAACTGGAAATCAAAATTATGTCATGTATTGAATTGAATTTAATTTATTGACAATTTACAGAAACACTATGATATAAAACCTACAAATATGAATGGTGTGCCAGCTCTAATTGATTGCATTTTTTTGCCTGGACTAATGGAGTGGCTTTTTTCCCTGAGCTACTGTATTGCATCCACAACTACCAAAGGAATGAAAAAAACTTAGGGTGATTGCTTACTTTGTAAACCAGGACTCATTAATACTGAGGGCATAATACAACCATTCAGTGGAGGAAGATTTATATTGCCTTTTTCAAATTTCAGATCTGCAATGAATCAATATTGTATGAGCAATCTGACCAATCAAGACAGGGATAATACCAGAAGATGCTACAGAAGGAATGATTTGCCAATCTCAATCCAAAAGATATAACTGGAACATAACCAAAGATTGAGATATCATGAGAGGAAGAATGCTTACAGAAAAAGAACAAGAACTTCTCTATGGCACATGTGATGTGCTTGGTAACGTCTGACGGTGCTGCGTTCATGCCCAAGGACCTGCTGGCACACCCTCTGCCTGTTCGACCCCGCTGCATCGCTGCTTCCTCCCACCAACGAGAGCCACGTTCCCGTCCTCCAAAGGTCACCGGTGGAAGTAGCGAGGGGGACCTAAAGGATGACGAGACATCACTAACATTACCAATGTAGCCTTTCCCATGCTGCTTTCTTCCTTCTCTAAGGGGCGGCGAGGCGGGGGAGGCCGCGAAGGCGCCGAGGAGGAGGGGGTCGTCAGCATCGAGGTCGGGCTTCTCCGGCATGAACTCCACCTCGACCTGCAATAAACCATGGCGTTAGGCGCGGCTCGAGCGGATTACGGGGCGGCGGAACCGGAGCTCACCTGGGGGCGGGGGTCTGGTTCGGGGCGGACGCTCTCCTCGGAGTCCTCGCCGGTTCATGCGGTCCTGCTCTTCATGTCCCAGCGGTGGCGGGGGTGGCCGCGCCCGGTGTCCCGCGGCTTGGGACTCTCTGCGTCCGCCGCGGCATCGACGGTGGTTGGGCCGTCGGGGCGGCGGCGTCAGCAGAAGCGAGCGAGGCGACCCCCTCCTCCTTGGTGCCTCCGCTGCGCTCCTTCCTCTCTCTGGCGGCGACGATATTTGGCAGGAGAGACACGAGATCGGGGGCAATGGCTCGGGGAGAGGTGGGGGTGGGACGTGCATGTGCGGGGCAGTTTATTCTCTCAATTTTTTTGAGCGACGATGTGTGGGCTCGTGGTCTGGTTTTTCGGGTTTCTGGTGCGTGCGGCCGTGCGGGATCCAGAGGTACTTTTACCACGTGCGATCGAGGGGGTGGGATGCGGTTGAACCATCACGACGAGGACTGCAGATCCCTCTTTAATAATAGAGATTTAGCATTGATTTGGCCCCCACACTCAAAGTACTAGTACGAGCAACCATTGATCCCTCGGGACTCGTAGCTTGGGATTCTCTATTCTGAGCAGCAACAACCTGGCCGATTGGATCATTGCCTGGATACGCAGTAACAATCGGACACGATCACCGATCCTGCAATGGAAACCGCTAACAACTTCGGTTGACTGCCGTGTTTGGCTTCGGCGGAAAAGATCTCCTCTTGATCTCGGCGAGTTATGGCAATTGCACTAATGCGACCTTAATTTTCTCTGGGTCTTACATATTGAACACGCCGTTTTTGACTAAATGGCAGGTCTTGATGGATTGGTATTACTGCCTCCGATTAGACCACAAGCCGTAGGTATGGATATGATCTGTGGTGGAAAAACTCCTTCACCTCAGGAAAGTGCTCCAAAAATTGATATGGCTTCGGATCGTTAGATCGCAAGCACACGCAGTGCCGCCGTGCAACCCTGACTTATGATGTAAATCTTTTCAAAACGGCTTTTCTTCATCGTAAAAAATTGCGAATTTCTCGGTCCCTGAGAAAGATCCCTTCAAGAACTCAACACCGCCGTGCGCAAGCCCCACGGTGGGCGCCAACTGTCGTGGAATTAACACGTCAGATGTCCTTAGTGTCAGGACTTAGTCGCGAGGCCAACACATCTATGTGGTAGCTTGAGAGGGGTTGATTGGGACAAGAGACGCAACACGCAAGACAAGGATTTAGACAGCTTCGGGCCCCGGGAAACATCATCCGGTAACAACCCTACATGCTGTTTGTGGCTAGGTCTCATTATGCTCATGAGAAGAGTCGCCGTAAGCCGGCTTCCCCTTTGTGTCTAGCCCTAGATATTATTTCTTGTTTCTTGTCCTTCTTTGGGGAGCCCTGTCCCTCCTTATATAAGTTAGAGGGGAGGGTTACATATGGAGTCCAAATAGGATTAAGACTAGCCTATCTTGTACTACAAGCCGGATACAAGTCCGGGTCTTGATTCCTTGTAAGGGAGATATTCCTCACGCCTTTCCTCTTAAGCCGGCCTATCACAACGTAAGTCGGCCTTCTAGGCCTTGAGCCTCCTGGGCCCGCGGGTCTTGTCGCTCCTCTGATCCGCTTGCCAGGTCACCCATAAGTCGCCAGGATCGGGCAGGTCACTTAGTGTGTCGTCCAGTCAGGGCGGGTCATTAGTGAGTCGCCAAGTCCGGCCGGGTTATACTTCTGGCCGGGTTACACCGCGGGGTATATCCCCGACACACACCGTGCTCAAAAAGATATAAGTGAAGCACTAGAGCAATTCCATAGCTCGTAAAAATTTAAGTGAAGCGTAGAGAGCAATTCTAACAAGTCATAGCATAATTTTGGCTCCCTCAACTAAGTGTGTCCAGCAAGGATAGATGACTTACAACACAAAACAAAAAAAATCAAAGACTCGTATCATACAAGACGCTCTAAGCAAAACTCATAATATGTGACGAATAAAAATATAGCTCCAAGTAAAATACGAGTGGTTGTTAGAAGAAAGAGGGGATGCCACTCGGGGGCATTCCCAAGCTTAGTTGCTTGATAATTTTTGAATATTATCTTGGGGTGCCTCGGGCATACCCAAGCTTAGCCTTTTGCTAATCCTTATTCCTTCATCCATCGCAATCTCACCCAAAACTTGAAAACTTCAATCACACAAAACTCAACAAAACCTTCGTGAGACCCGTTAGTATAAGAAAGCAAATCACTACTTTAGTACTGTTGAAAACCCATTCATATTTTTGTTATTGTATTATATCTACTGTATTTTAACTTTTCCATGGCAAAAACTCTTCAAAGAAAACCATAGAATCATTAAAACAAGCACATAACACAACAAAAACAGAATCTGTCAAAAACAGAACAGTTTGTAGTAATCAGGGAACTTCGTATACTTCTGTAACTCCAAAAATTCTGAAAAATTAGGACCACATGTGAAATTTGTATATTAATCTTTTGCAAAAAGAATCAACTTAAAAGCACTCTTCTGTTAAAAATAGAAATTTTTTCTGAGCGCAAAAGTTTCTGTTTTTCAGCAAGATCAAATCAACTATCACCCAAATCATCCCAAAGGCTTTGCTTGGCAAAAACACTAATTTAAACCACAAAAACACATCTAATTAGAGGAATAATTGGGTATTTTACTGAAAACGGCAAGAAAACCAAGAAGCAAAAAGATACAAGTTGGGTTGCCTCCCAACGAGCGCTATCGTTTTATGCCCCTAGCTAGGCATAATGCGAAGGATCTAACTATTATCATCTTTGTTTTTGTTTTCCTTGGAGGTGTTTTTGTCTGGGTTTTTTGCAAAGAAAACATAAAACACCTCATCCATAGAGACTTTAGCACTTTCAAGTTGCTTATCATTGTATCCCCTTTGATTTTCCGGCAACAATCCTAGAATAGTGTTGATTAACATCATTGAAAACTTGTTGGATTATATCTAAAACAAGGACTTTCTTTTTAAGATTCTCATCAAAGATCTGATTATTACCAAGCAAATTTATTAAAGCATAATAAAAATTATAAAGAATTTCATCAATCACGGGGTTTTTTTGCGATTCATACCATAAAAATCAAAGATTTCTCTAGCTTCCCGTATTATGTAGTCAAATTCATTCATGAGAACAAGAGTGGCTAACTTCTTAGCTTTAGGATTCTTTATGACGGGTAACTCATAAAACAATCTTCGCAAGGTAGGACGAGTACAAATAAATTCATTTTCATGTTTCAAAACTAGTGACGAAATAGCTTCTGCATAAGATTTTGTTCTCTTAAGTATAGGAGCATCATCAAGAGTTAAATTTCTGACACAATTGAAAAATTCTTGGATATGTTCTTTTCCCATAACATTCCCTTGCCCCGAAACAAAAGTTTTAGCATCCAGATCGCCATATCATTCCATTTTAGGATTTAGGCCATCATTTGTTTCTGCCATACCAAAGTCACTCATGGTGACAAGTTCAAACAAATAAAAGATCTGACGAGAAATGACAAACGAAAAAGAGGGCGAATAAAAAGGAAATTTTTTGTGAAGTGGGGGAGAGGAAAATGAGAGGTAAATAATGTAAATTGCAAGGAGATGAGATTTGTGATTAGGAACCTCGTAGATGTTGATGATGTCTCCCCGACAACGATGCCATAAATTCCTTTTGATGTTTGCTTGAACTACGTTGGTATTTCCCCAAAGAGGAAGGGATGATGCATCACATCAACGGTAGGTATTTCCCTCAGTAATGAGACCAAGGTTATTGAACTAGTAGGAGAACCACGCAACACCGTGTAAACAGCTCCTGCACACAAAGAACAAATACTTGCAACCCGACGTAAGAGAGGGGTTGTCAATCCCTCACAGGTAAAAAGATAGATAAAATTGTAGTAGATTGGATAAATAGATCTCGCGGGAAAGCAAGATAAAATAAATAACTAAAAATTGCAGCAAGGTATTTTTGTATTTTTGGATTAATAGATCTGAAAATAAAAGAAAATAAAAAATAGATCTCGAAGGCAAATATGATTAAGAAGAGACCCGGGGGTCGTAGATTTCACTAGTGGCTTCTCTCAAGAAAATAACATATGGTGGGTAAACAAATTACTGTTGGGCAATTGATCAAACTTCAAAGAATCATGACGATATCCAGGCAATGATCATTATATAGGAATCACGTCCAAGATTAGTGGACCGACTCCTGCCCGTATCTACTACTATTACTCCACAGATCGACCGTTATCCAGCATGCATCTAGTGTATTAAGTTCATGGAGAAACATAGTAATGCAATAAGAATGATGACATGATGTAGACAAGATCTATTTATGTAGAAATAGACCCCATATTGTTATCCTTAATAGCAATGATACATATGTGCCGGTTCCTCTTCTGTCACTGGGATCAAGCACCGTAAGATCAAACCCATCACAAAGCACCTCTTCCCATGGCAAGAAAAATCGATCTAGTTGGCCTAACTAAATCAAAGATTCAAAGAAGAAATACGAGGCTATAAGTAATCATACATATAAGAGATCAAGAGACTCAAATAACTTTCATGGATAAAAACATAGATCTGATCACAAACTCAAAGTTCATTGGATCCCAACAAACACACCGCAAAAAGAGTTACATCAAATAGATCTCCAAGAGACCATTGTATTGAGAATCAAGACAGAGAGAGAGAGAGAGAGAGAGAGAGAGAGAGAGAGAGAGGAAGCCATCTAGCTACTAACTACAAACTTGAAGGTCTGCAATGAACTACTGACGCATCATCGGAGAGGCACCAATGAGGATGATGAACCCCTCCATGATGGTGTTTAGATTGGATCTGGTGGTTCTGGAACTTGCGGCGGTTGGAATTGATTTTCGTCGACTCCCCTAGGGTTGCTGGAATATTAGGGTATTTATAGAGCAAAGAGGCGGTGAAGGAGGTCACCGAGGTGGGCACAACCCACCAGGGCGCGACTGGGCCTCCAGGCGTGCCCATGTGTCTTGTGCTCACCTTGGCCCCCCTCTTTGGTACTTCTTTGACCCACTGGATGTCTTTTGGTCCAAAAAAATCCGCAAAAGTTTTGCTGCGTTTGGACTCCGTTTTATTTTGATTTCCTACGATGTAGAAAACAAGCAAAAAACAACAACTGGCACTTGGCACTATGTCAATAGGTTAGTCCCAAAAAATGATAGAAAGTTGCTATAAAATGATTGTAAAACATCCAAGAATAATATAACATCATGGAGCAATAAAAATTATAGATACGTTGGAGATGTATCAGCGTCCGCCAGCGGCTGTGGGGAACGTGGGTGGCGGACATAACTAACCGCAAGACCCACACGGAGAAGTGGAATGGGTCCTTCTCCTTGCACACGGCGGAGCTTGCCACCCTCGAATACAACAAGTGGCAGGTCCGATTCCATACCATGGAGGCGCTCTTCAACTTCCCATGGGGGACGACACCCGTCAAGCTCATCCCGCCGCTGCCGGGGGTGGTGAATGCGATGATGGCTCAGGAGGACCGGGAGGCGAGTGATACGTCTCCGACATATCTATATTTTTTGATTGTTCCATGCTATTATATTATCTATTTTGGATGTTTTAAATGCATTATTATGCTATTTTATATTATTTTTGGGACTAACTTATTAACCCAGAGCCCAGTGCCAGTTTCTGTTTTTTCCTTGTTTTTGAGTTTTACATAAAAGGAATATCAAACGGAGTCCAAACGGAATAAAACTTTACGATGATTTTTCATGGACCAGAAGACAAACATAGGACTTGGAGAGGAAGTCAGAAGAGTCCCTAGGGTGCCCCTGGCTTGTGGGCCCCTCGGAAGTCCTCCAACCCTAATCTTTGGTGTATAAATTCAGAAATATTCCCAAACCGACAGAGGCGTCCATCAAAATACTTTTCCGCCGCCGTAACCTTCTGTTCCCGTAAGATTCCATCTTGAGTCCTTTTCCGGCATCCTGCCGGAGGGGGATTCGATCACGGAGGGCATCTACATCAACTCTATTGCCCTTCCGATGAAGCGTGAGTAGTTTACCACAGACCTACGGGTCCATAGCTAGTAGCTAGATGGCTTCTTCTCTCTCTTTGATCCTCAATAACATGTTCTCCTCGATGTTCTTGGAGATCTATCTAATGTAATCTTCTTTCGCGGAGTGTTTGTCGAGATCCGATGAATTGTGGATTTATGACGAGTTTATCTATGAATATTATTTGAATCTTCTCTGAATTCTTATATGCATGATTTGATATCTTTGTATTTCTCTTCGAATTATTGGTTTGGTTTGGCCAACTTGATTGATTCTTCTTGCAATGGGAGAGTTGCTTAGTTTTGAGTTCAATTTTGCTTGATCTCACCCAATGACAAAGTAGGGGTAGCGAGACACGTATTGTACAAGGGTAAAAAATGGGGTTTCATCATATTGCTTAAGTTTATCCATCTACATCATGTCATCTTACTTAAGGTGTTACTCCGTTCTTATGAACTTAATACTCTAGATGCATATGCTGGATAGCGGTTGATGTGTGGATTAATAGTAGTAGATGCATGCAGGAGTCGGTCTACTTGACACGGACATGATGCCTATATAAATAATCATTGCCTTGGATATTGTGACCCTCCAAAAATTTTGTTGTTTTTGTTTACAGCAAAGGCCTTGCTTGGTTTGAAGAAGGTCATTTAAACCCTTCTTAAAAACCTCTCTTCCGAGTTTTTCTTCTCAAAAGCATTTCTTGGATTTAATTTCTTCTAAAAAGAAACCTTTTTGGTTTTGGGATATTCTTTGGTTTTGATCCATTCTTGTTTTGACCATGCCTCTTGTGGTAAAATTCTCCCAAAACCCCTCCTTCCACCTTGGGGCAAACCAAACGTTCTGTCCCAACCAGTTAGATCCATTTTTTGGACTTTAATCCATTTAAATTCCTCCCCAAAACAATTCTGCCATTATTTCTAAGCCTAGATGCTCTACAAAGGAAGTGCCTAATTTCCTTTGAGTTTTAATCTCAAACCAACTCCTCTGGATAGTCCTTAGTACCCACAACCTAGAACCATCAAGATCCACTCTTCCTCTTTTCAAAATTTTCAAAATTCAACCTCTGCAAGTTTGGACCAGATTCATCAACTTTGGTGAAATTCATATCTCCTCTTCCCCAAAAATTCTACCAAAATTGAGGCATCCCTCAGATGCAATGAGAGACCACCACACCAAAGATCAGCTCAAGAAAAATTCCCCACATGCCAAAATCATTTCGTCGAACACTTGGCCGACACTGTTCCTGTGCACTTTCAGAAAGTTCAGAGTTGAAGTGTCGTTTTCATCAGAGTGTTGGCACTGATCGCCCGTGCACCCTGGCACTTTGCGCACGGCCCCTTCCCCCTGGCCAGAGCACCGCACGCCCGCTTGGACGGATGCAGGCGTCGGTGGCGGCGAGCATCTTCAACGCCGGCAGCCTTTGCAGTGGTAGAGCCACCCGTGGCGGCCAAACGGAGCCTGCTCCGGCTCGCAACGCCGTTCTGCGCCGCCCATTGCTCCCTAGCCCTCTGCGTGGCCTCATGCATGCCAGCGCACCCCCGCAGCACCGTCGCTGTGGCCTGGCAAGCACAGGGCGCGCCCTCTGCCGCCGACGGTCCCGCGCCACCCCATTCCATCGAATCCACCCAGGACTCCTAATCCAAGCTTGTTTAGCGTCAAAACGGAACCAGTGGAACTCCACGTTGACGCCCAACTCCCTAAACCTCCCCGACCAAGCTCTGCGCCATCGTAACCATCGCGGAGAACTCCGTTCACGGCCACCGCCTTGGATCGCCTATAAAAAGGAGCCCCGAGCTCACTCTCGTGCACGCACCACCACTGCACCTCACCAACACTCCACCAAGCCACTAGGAGGACCTCGAGGAGGTCTCCTCCCCCAACTCCGGCCGCCCCGATCCGCCTCGGCCACCAGCTCGATTCACTCCGGTGAGGCCATCCCCGACGCCCAAACCCCGTCAGTAGCCACCTCGAGCAACCAGTGAGCTAACCCAAGCTTTGATTTGACCTTCGCAGCCCTCCCCGATGAGATCCATCTCCACCCGAGCCGCCGTCCGCAGGAGCAAGGGCCGTCGTCGACATGGTGCTCGCCGGCGACCAACACCACCACCCCCCGATGCGGAAGGACACACTGATCACTCTGGTACCGCCCGATCCCCTTGCCCCGCCGTGGATCGCCGCCGGCGAGCACCGCAGCTCTCGGGCGCCGGCAGACTCTGTTCTTCCCCGTTAAAAAATTTAAACCTGACGGGTGGGACCCCCTCGTTAGTGTTTCCTCTTTTTTCCGAATCATTTTCTATTTTATTCAGTTGACCCCTGGAAACTTTCTGTTTCATTATAGATGGGTCCCTGGTCTTAAAACCTTTATAACTTTTAAACAGAAAATGGTTTTTGATTGATTCTTTTTCTGTCATCTTTATTTTTCTTTCTAGTTTTTTGTCATATTTACTTGAAAAATATTTTGAACACTTTTCTGTGCACTCGTGGTATTTACGTTACATACGTATTTTTCTTATACCATAGATACCGGAGGAGGTGACGGAGCCGCGAACTTCACCCAGTTAGACTCCGACTACTCCGAACCAGGCAAGCATGTTTGAACTCTTGATATGATGAGTGGTTGTTGCATGTTTGCATTTAGTAGTATCATGGCATGTTTATGAACATTTCGTTGAATGTTATATTTCATGCAAAGATAAGGCAAGTGAGTTTCGGAAATCCATATGTTGTTGGATATAAGTTTGCATGGCCATGTGATGGCATGAGAATGGGTAAGATGGCAGTGTTGTGGCATGCCAGTCTTACGCCAGACTATTTGACTTCAGTGTCAATGTGAATCAAGTCACATTCCCATTCATTTCCTTTCCGGTACTACCACATGTTTTCCGCAAGGAATATGACTTAGTAAGTTGCAAACCACTTTCCTGGTACACACCAAATAGAGAGGCCGGGATGAGGGTTCCATGGCCCTGGATTAAAGCCCGTCATCCGGTCAGGGGGCATGGGTGTTTCCGGTTGGGACCGAGAGGGGGCACCCCTTAGAGCGCGCGTATAGAAATTTGATCCCATGCTATTCGAGGTTGTGACCTCCCCGTCTCAAAGTTCTTCTTGGACCTTGTCTAGGGTGATCCCTGGCATCGTGAGGTGGAATGGGTGTGTACTGGTTATATGTGTTTCTACCGAAATACCGTAAACGGAACTAGTCATTCGTGACTACAGAAATCCGTTGGCTGTGGGCAGTTAGTACAAACTCTGTAGAGTCAAAAATCCCTTGAACCATCTTGTACATGTCCAAGTACTGTGTTCATCTTATCTGGTCAAATGTCAGTCTCAGTGACAAAACTCCGGTGAACTACATGAGTGTTGAGTCCGGTTAAAAGTTTATTCTTATGGATGGACTAACCTGTTATTCATTTTTGATATAAGCCCTTTCTGTGATGTCGCTCAGACGTCCGACTGTGGCATACTTGTTATTTACTTTTGATATAAGCCCTTTCTGTGATGTCGCTCAGACGTCCGACTGTGGCACACCTGTTATTTATTATTGATATAAGCCCTTTCTGTGATGTCGCTCAGACGTCCGACTGTGGCACGCTTGCTATTTATCTTCAATAAAGCCCTTTCTGTGATGTCGCTTAGATGTCCGACTGTGGCACACCTGTTATTTATTTTCAATAAAAGTCCTTTCTGTGATGTCTCTTAGACGTCCGACTGTGGCACGCTTGTTATATATTTTCAATAAAAGCCCTTTCTGTGATGTCGCCCAGACGTCCGACTGTGGCACACTTGTCTTTTACTTTTCAATATAAGCCCTTTATGTGGTGTCGCTTAGACGCCCGACTGCGGCATGATTTTCATTTGTTTACCTTTCGAGGCGTCGCTCCAGACACCCGATCAGTTTTCAGTTATTTGTTTTACTTATCATGTCGTACACATTTTTATTAATGGAATGAGCATTATTATTTTGTTCACGACGCATTCATGCATGCATTTGTTATATCTTTTGTCCGAATTGTCTTGCGAGTACTTTAAAAGTACTCACCTGGCTTGTTGATTTGGCCAGATGTTGATGAAGGCGATCTCATGGATAAAGAGTTCGATAGCGAGTCCGACGCCTAGAGGAGTCCCAGTCAGTCCCGTGCGATCTTGGATTTGGTCACTGTATTATATCCGCTTCCGCTACCCCAGAAATAAATTCATCGAGCCTCACCTCGACGCTCGATGAGCTGCCAGTTTAGGAGTCAAGTTATCCACCACCACTTTTATCTCGAGCTAGTAGCATGTCACCACACCCCTGTGTCATAACCGCCCTTATGTACAATATTGGCGTGTTTGTAATAAATTGTTGAGCATCCTCAGCTCAACCCTGTAATATATTTGATGCTACTGGTCTTCTGTATTCAAGTATTTGTCTACCAGTAAGGATGACTCTTCCTATACTGGAATCAAGAGATCGATTTCTCAATAAGTATTTTATTGAAAAACCGGTCGTGACAGATATTTTCATAACTTTGCGGTTTTCTATCAATTGCTCAACAGTTATTTGTTCACCCACCGTATTATTTTCCTTCAAGAGAGAAGCTTGTAGTGAAACCTATGGCCCCCGGGTCTATTTTCCATCATATATTTTTAGATCTATAAACCAAAAGACCCAAAAATACCTTGCTGTAATTTATTTATTTTTTACTTTATTTTACATTTTAGTAATCTTTTATATCTATCTCTATCAGATCTCACCTTTGCAAGTGACCGTGAAGGGATTGACAACCCTTTATCGCGTTGGGTGCAAGTGTTTGATTGTTTGTGCAGGTACATAGATTGGAGAATTGCGTGTATCTCCTATTGGATTGATACCTTCATTCTTAACTAAGGGAAATATTTATCTCTACTTTGCTGCATCACCCTTTCCTCTTCAAGGGAAAAACCAACGCAAGCTCAAGAAGTAGCAGGAGGAATTTTTCACACCGTTGCCGGGGAGATCTACATCAAGCTACCAAGTACCCATCATAAACTCTCATCTCTTGCATTACATTATTTTCCATTTGCCTCTTGTTTTTCTCTCCCCCACTTCTAAAACGTTTTCAGAAAAATACAAAAAGATTTGTCTTTTTATTCGCCTTTCTTCCCTTTGTCTTTTCGTTTGCTTTTTGGTTGCTTGTGTGCTAGATTGCTTGCTTTGTCATGATGACTCAAGAGAATACCAAGTTGTGTGACTTTTCTAGTACTAATAATAATGATTTTATTAGTACTCCGATTGCTCCGGCCACTAGTGCGAAATCTTATGAAATTAATGCCTCTTTGCCGAATCTTGTTATGAAAGATCAATTTTCCGGCCTTCCTAGTGAAGATGTCGCATCCCATCTAAATACTTTCATTGAGTTGTGTGATATGAAAAATAGGAAAGATGCGGATAATGATATTGTTAAATTGAAGCTATTTCCGTTCTCACTACGAGATCGTGCTAAAACTTGGTTTTCATCTTTGCCTAAAAATAGTATTGATTCATGGAATAAGTGTAAAGATGCTTTTAGTTCCAAGTATTTTCCTCCCTCTAAGATCATCTCCCTTAGGACCGTTATAATGAATTTTAAGCAACTTGATCATGAACATGTTGCACAATCTTGGGAGGAGATGAAATTGATGATAAGAAATTGTCCTACTCATTGTTTAAGTTTATGGATGATCATACAAAATTTTATGCCGGATTGAATTTTGCATCTAGAAATCTTTTAGATTTGTCCGTGGTAGGTACTTTTATGGAAATCACATTAGGATAAGCTACTAAACTCCTATATAATGTTATGGATAATTACTCTCAATGGCATATCAAAAAATCTTCCACTAGTAAAAAAGTGCGTGCGATCAAAGAAATTAATGTTTTGAGTGGAAAGATGGATGAACTTATGAAATTGTTTGCTAGTAAGAGTGCTCCTATTGATCCTAATTATATGCCTTTGTCTACTTTGATTGAGAATAATAATGAATCTATGGATGTGAATTTTTTTGGTAGGAACAATTTTGGTAATAACGCGTATAGAGGTAATTTCGATCCTAGGCCGTTTCCTAGTAATTCCTCTAATAATTATAGTAGTTCCTACAACAATTCTTGTGGAAATTATAATAAGATGCCCTCTGATCTTGAGAACAATATTAATTTTTTCATTAATTCCTAAAAAGTTTTCAATGTTATGGTTGAAGAAAAATTGCTCAAGATTGATGATTTGGCTAGGATTGTGGATATAATTTCTCTTGAGATTGATTCTTTGAAAAATAGATCTATTCCACCCAAGCATGATATTAATAAATCTCTCAAACTATTAGAATTTCTATTGATGAGTGGAAAGAAAGAACCGCTAAGATGCGTGCTAAGCGAGAATAGTTTGTAAAAGCCTGTTCTTCTAGTTTTTGCGAGAATAATGATGAAGATCTTAAAGTGATTGGTGTGACTCCTATTGGATCTATGTTTTCTAATATAAATCTTGATAAAGATGGGACTAAAGATGAGTCAACTTTAGCTAGAAGGCATCCCAATGATTCGGAGTTTATAGATTTTAAATGCAAAAATTGATAGAAGTGGGATTGGAGAGGTTAAAACTTTAAGTAGCAATGAACCCACTCTTTTGGATTTTAAGAATTTTAATTATGATAATTGTTCTTTGATAGACTGTATTTCCTTTGTAGAAGTGCATGCTCTAGCCAATGCAACCAAAAAAACAATCTGATGGAAGAGACTAGGCAACACATTATACGTCAACACTCCCCCTCACGTGTGGCTCCCTTAGGCCTAAATATGGACCGAAAGTGGGATGCAATTTAATTGTGCTAGCCGGGTCTTGAACTCATGACCTCTTGGCTCTGATACCATGTTAGAAGGGAGAGAGGGATTGGTGGAATCATTGTTTATTGCTTGAGCCTCGTGGGCGTATATAAAGGAGTACAATTGTCAACTTGGAGCGTAGGACCAAATCCTAATCTACCCTATACTTACTAATAATCATAATACTCAACATCCCCCCACAGTCACAACGGTAACGACGCAGATGGTGAGACTGGAGAAGAATTAAAAGGCAAGCTGACAGACACCCCCCATAGTGGCAACGGTCGAAGCATCACGGAAGTCGTGGTTGGAGTGAAAACCAACGAGTTTGATCAAGCAAGGCGGTAGCCCTTTATGCATTTGTCGAGGTAGCCGAGAGCATAGGGTGGTGTAGCCGTGGTCGAGGTAGTCGTGCGAGGGACGCCATGGTCGATGTCGAGTCGGGGTGGCCAGTGTCGAGGTAGTCATCGTGGACCGGTAAGAAGAGCAGCGGCAACGGCCTGAGGAGGAGGCGGCGGCTAGGAGCGCGGCGGTGATAACCCACAAGTATAGGGGATCACAACAGTTTTCGAGGGTAGAGTATTCAACCCAAATTTATTGATTCGACACAAGAGGAGCCAAAGAATATTCTCAAGTATTAGCAGCTGAGTTGTTATTTCAACCACACCTGAAAGACTTAATATCTGCGGCAAAGTATTTACTAGCAAAGTAGTATGGAAGTAACGGTAACGGTGGCAAAAATAATAGTAGCGGTTTTATAGCAATCATAACAGTGGCAACGGAGAAGTAACTTAGCAAAGATCAATATGTGAAAGGCTCGTAGGCAATGGATCAATGATGGATAATTATGTCGGATGGCATTCATCATGCAACAGTTATAACATAGGGTGACACATAACTAGCTCCAGTTCATCAATATAATGTAGGCATGTATTCCGAATATAGTCATACATGCTTATGGAATAGAACTTGCATGACATCCTTTGTTCTATACCCTCACGTGGCAGCGGGGTCCTATTGGAAACTAAGGGATATTTAGGCCTCCTTTTAATAGAGAATCGAACCAAAGCGTTAGCGCTTAGTGAATACATGAACTCCTCAAACTACGATCATCACTGGGAAGTGTCCCAACTATTGTCACTCCGGGGTTTGCCGGATCATAACATGTAGTAGGTGACTTTAACTTGCAAGATAGGATCAAGAACAGTTATATATTCATGAAAACATAATAGGTTCAGATCTGAAATCATGGCACTCGGGCCCTAGTGACAAGCATTAAGCATGGCAAAGTCATAGCAACATCAAGCTTAGCACATAATGGATACTAGGGATCAAACCCTAACAAAACTAACTTGATTACATGGTAAATCTCATCAACCCATCACTGTCCAGCAAGCCTACGATGGGATTACTCACGCACGGTGGTGAGCATTATGAAATTGGTGATGTAGGATGGTTGATGATGACGATGCGACGGATTCCCCTCTCTGGAGCCTCGAATGGACTCCAGATCAGCCCTCCCGAGGAAGAACAGGGCTTGGCGGAGGCTCCATATCGTAAAACGTGATGAATCCTCCTCTCTGATTTTTTTCTCTCCGAACATGAATATATGGAGTTGGAGTTGAGGTCGGTGGAGGTCCAGGGGGCCCATGAGGTATAGCACGCCCAGGGGGTAGGGCGCGCCACCACCCTCATGGCCAGGGTGTGGCCCCCCTTCAGTTGATTCTTTCGCCAGTATTTTTTATTAATTCCAAAAAGTGTCCCCGTGAAGTTTCAGGTCATTCCATGAACTTTTATTTCTGCACAAAAATAATACCATGGCAATTCTGCTAAAAACAACGTCAGTCCGGGTTAGTTCCATTCAAATCATGCAAATTAGAGTCCAAAACAAGGAAAAGTTTGGAAAAGTAGATAAGTTGGAGACGTATCAACTCCCCCAAGCTTAACCCATTGCTTGTCCTCAAGCAATTCAGTTGACAAACTGAAAGTGATAAAGAAAAACTTTTACAAACTCTGTTTGATCTTGTTGTTGCAAATATGTAAAGCCAACATTCATGTTTTAAGCAAAGATTATGAACTAACCATATTCACAATAACATTTAGGTCTCACATTTAGTCATATCAATGGCAAAATCAACTAGCGAGTAATAATAATAAATCTCGGATGACAACAGTTTCTCAGAACAATCATTATATGATATAACAAGATGGTATCTTGCTAGCCCTTTCTGAGACCACAAAACATAAATGTAGAGCACCCCAGAAGATCAAGGACTGACTAGACATTGTAATTCATGGTGAAAGAGATCCAGTCACAGTCATACTCAGTATCAATTAATAACAATGCATATAAATGAAAGCGGTGCTCTCTAACTGGTGCTTTTTATAAGAGGATGATGACTCAACAAAAAATTAAATAGATAGGCCCTTTGCAGAGGGAAGCATGGATTTACACAGGTGCCAGAGCTCGAGTTTTGAAACAAAGATAAATAATATTTTGAGCGGTATACTTTGATTGTCAACATAACAACCAAGAGATCTCGATATCTTCTATGCTACATACATTATAGGCGGTTCCCAAACAGAATGGTAAAGTTTATACTCCCCTACCACCAACAAGCACATTCCATGGCTGGTCCGAAACAACGGGTACCGTCCAACTAAAAACAATCCTGGGGGAGTTTTGTTTGCAATTGTTTTGATTTGATTTGAGCATGGGACTGGGCATCCCAGTTACCGACCATTTTCTCGTGAATGATGAGCGGAGCCCACTCATCATGAGAATAACCCACCTAGCATGGAAGATATAGACAACCCTAGTTGATACATGAGCGATTCGAGCATACAAATCATAATTTCATTTGAAGTTTAGAGTTTGGCACATGCAAATTTACTTGGAATGGCAGGTAAATACCGCATATAGGTAGGTATGGTGGACTCATATGGGACAACTATGGGGTTTATGGAAGTGGATGCATAAGTAGTATTCCCGCTTAGTACAAGTGAAGGCTAGAAAGAGACTGCGAAGCAACCAACTAGAGAGCGACACAGTCATAAACATGCATTAAGATTAACCAACAATGAATGCAAGCATGAGTAGGATATAAATCACCATAATATAAATATCGTGGAGGCTATGTTGATTTTGTTTCAACTACATGCGTGAACATGTGCCAAGTCAAGCCACTCGAATCATTCAAAGGAGGATACCATCCTACCATATTACATCACAACCATTTTAATAGCATGTTGGCACGAAAGGTAAACCATTATAAACTCCTAGCTAATTAAGCATGGCATGATTAACTATAATCTCTAGTTGTCATTGCAAATATGTTTCATTCATGATAGGCTGAATCAGGAACGATGAACTAATCATATTTACAAAAACAAGATAGGTCGAGTTCATACCAGCTTTTCCTCATCTCAATCATTTCATCATATATTGTCATTATTGCCTTTCACTTGCATGATCGAACGGTATGGATAATAGCAATAGTGCATGTGCATTGGACTAAGCTGAATCTGCAAACATTTAATTCAAAGGGGAAGACAAGGTAATACAGGCTCTTGGTTAGATCAAAAATAATGCACATGAGAGCCACTCATCATTTTCATCGTGGTCTTCTCCTCTCGACCCCCAAAGAAAAGAAAAGAATGTCAAATAAACACACTAAAATGTTTTTGGAGTTTTTGTTTTTCAGCAGAAAGTAAAACAAGAACGAGAAAAACTATTTACACGAGAAAGCTCCCAACAAGCAAAAGAATAATGAGAAATCTTTTTGGGTTTTCTTTAAATACTACTACTAAGCATGGAAAGTAAACTATCTAGAAGCTACAACTAATTTTTTTGTTTTTTCTCAAAGTTTTGCAAACACACAAGAAGAAAGCAGGAAAAGAAAATAAACTAGCATGGATAATACAATGAAAAAGTATGAACACCGACAACTAGAATGAGTGTGTGAACATGAATGTAATGTCGGTGAGAAATACATACTCCCCCAAGCTTAGGCTTTTGGCCCAAGTTGGTCTAAGCCCATGGATCAAAGTAGCCCTCTCTGGTGTACTGAGGAGGGTCCTCGGGGTTCCACTGGTTAGCGAGCTCCTGCGGATCCCACTGATAAATAGACTCCTGATATGGATTAGGTGATGGCTCTGGCTCTGGATCTAGGGATCGTGTCCCCCTCCAATATGCGTGAATATCCACGCGCAAAACAAAGTGCCTGCCTGAATGAAGATCGAACAAAGTAGGTGCAGGTAAGGTAACAATCTGAAAATTATCCTCTTCAAATATCAGGTTATAAATAAGTCTCTTTTCCTTTTCATAGCGAAGAAAATCATGTGCTACCATACTTTGATAATCTAAGTAAATAGTGGCTAGCAACTTTTCTTCTTTCTCATAGTGTCTAATAGGAATCTCAAAATATTTAGCAAGACGAGAAGCATAGATACCTCCAAAAATGGGGCCCTTTGTATGGTTTAAACCCAACCATTTAGCAACCATAGCACTTAAACTGAAAGTTTTATCACGAAGTAAAGCATGGCACAAAATGGCAAGGTCAGGATCACTAAGGCCCCCGCGGTTTCCACGACCAACTAAACATCTACTAGCAAATATTGAATAGTAGCGCAGAACAGGAAAATGTATACTAGTAGTTCTTACATCCAACACTTTTCTCCTTCCCCCTACAATAAAATGAAATCTCCCACATCACTAGGATGTGGTTCCTCGACACTGCCCTCAAAAGGTAATTTGCAAACCCCACAAAAATCATAGAGCGACATCTCCTTATACTCATCATATAAATAAAATTCTACCAAGGGTGGCGATCTCCTAGCATGAAAATGAAAATTTTGCATGAAAGTATTAGTGAGTAGTAGATACTGATCACACTTATCATGGAGAAACTCGATGATGCCTGCATTCTCAGCCAGGTCATAGAAAGCTTCATAAATTCCGGCTGCCTTCAAGAATGCATCACATGGTGATTCACGCGGTCAGACCTCCGCGGTACGAGGAAGGTTGTACTTGGGTTTTTTCATTCTCTTCATTCTCTTTTTCCTTTGAACCCCGGCTCGAGGAGCCTCTCAACAATTTCCTCAACATTTTCTTCCTCTGAAAAATTCTGAAATTTTTAGTGACTCAAAATAAAAGTGAACCAAACTCAACAAGATTGATAGCAACTACTCCCACAAGTGCCTAGACTATATTATGCATTAAAACTACCTTGGACCATATAAATTTGACATGCAAGCTCAAGAACAGGGTCACCTCAGCAGCAAAAAATTGCAATAAATAAAGCACTAGAACTAAAACTAATTGGACCATTGGAGGAGTCACATACCTAAGAACAATCCCCCAAAGCAGTTTTGTGAATGGAGCTTTGAGCAAGGAGATCGAAAATGGCAACAAAATGAGCAAGAACACGAGTTTGAGCTACGGGATGATTTTTTCTGGAGGAAGACGAAGTGGATGGGTGCTGGAATAAGTGGAGGGGGCCACATGGGGCCCATGAGGCAGGGGTGCTCCCTCCACCCTCGTGGCGCACTGGTGCATACCCCTGGTGTGTTCTCAGTGCCAAGAATTCTCAAACATTCTATAAAAAATCATACTAAATTTTCAAGGCATTTGGAGAACTTTTATTTTCGAGGTATTTTTTATTGCATGGATAATTCACAAAATAGACAGAAAATACTATTTTTGCTTTATTTATTCTAAATAACAGAAAGTAAAAGGAGGGTACAGAAAGTTGTGGCTTCTAAATTCATCCATCTCATGCTCATCAAAAGGAGTCCATTAACAAGGTTGATCAAGTCTTGTTAACAAACTTCTTCCGAATGACATGAAACCGGAGAATTTTCTAATAACACTAGGTTACCTCAATAGGAATATGCATGTCCCCAACAATAAGAATATCTTATTTCTTCTTGATAGTAGGAAGAGGGAATTCAAAAACCTCCAATAGTGATAGTTGAAACTTTTCGAATAGAATTGATACTATGAACTTGAGGTTGTTTCTTTGGAAAGTGTATCGTATGCTGATTACCATTAACATGAAAAGTGACATTACCTTTGTTGCAATCAATAACAGCCCCTGCAGTATTCCGAAAGGGTCTACAAAGGATGATCGACATACTATCGTCCTCGGGAATATCAAGAATAACAAAGTCCGTTAAAATAGTAATGTTTGCAACCACAACAGGCAGATCCTCACAAATACCGATGGGTATAGTAGTTGATTTATCATCCATTTGCAAAGAGATTTCAGTAGGTGTCAACTTATTCAAATCAAGTCTATGATATAAAGATAAAGACATAACACTAACACCGGCTCCAAGATCACATAAAGCAGTTTTAACATAGTTTCTTTTAATGGAGCATGGTATAGTTGGTACTCCTGGATCTCCAAGTTTCTTTGGTATTCCACCCTTAAAAGTGTCATTAGCTAGCATCATGGAAAATTCAGCTTCCGGTATCTTTCTTTTATTTGTAACAATATCTTTCATATACTTAGCATAATGATGCATTTTAAGCATATCAGTCAAACACGTACGCAAAAAGATAGGTCTAATCATTTCAGCAAAGCGCTCAAATCCTCATGATCCTTTTTCTTGGATGGCTTAGGAGGAAAAGGCATGGGTTTCTGAACCCATGGTTCTCTTTCTTTACCGTGCTTCCTAGCAATGAAGTCTCTCTCTTATCGTTACGTTGATTCTTTGATTGTGGGTTATCAAGATCAACAACGGGTTCAATATCTATATCATTATTATTACTAGCTTGAGCATCAACATGAACATCATCATTAACATTATCACTAGGTTCATGTTTATCACCAGATTGTATTTGGCCATGGACCTAGTTGTCAGCCTCTCCACATACAGTCCACGTTCGATGGATGTCGTTCGTTGACCACGTTGACCAGGCCGCGCCGAGAGCACCATGGCGGTGGATGACGGCAAGGCCTAGGAAGGGAACGACACGGAGCCGGGGAGGACTCGGCAATGGTTGCCCATGCGGTGGGGAGTATGAGGGTTTACTGGTCCGGCTGCCATCGCTGGAAAATAACAGGAGGTGTGGGTAAGTAGAGGAATGGCCTATCTAGCAATGGAGTAGGGTGGGCGGTGCAGCCTGTGCGGAAGCACAGCCGGCCACGGGAGGCGGGAGCAAGCAGTCCCACCGGCGCTGGTTTGGGCGGCTGGAGCAAGAAGATCAGATATTGAAGAAGCAGCACGGCCGTTGGATTAACATCCAACGGTCACTGCTGCTAGAATCGTTTGTGGACTAAGTTGGCAAAGCCTTTCGTACACGTCAACCTAGTAGATCCACAAGTCAGCCTCCAAATCTATCCCAAACAGCGTACAACCCAAAATTTCTAGCCAGATTCAAATTAATTTTAAAACTAAATATACCTTAATTCAAATTCAATAAAATTTTACCCGCACAAAAACAATGAAATTTAAAATATCAAAATCCGAAAGAAAAAACTATTTTGGAACTAATTGCCTGTTTGTTGTATTTTTTCATTTGACAACCCATTTATTATTACTTATAGCCCATTTCTTATTACTCATAGCCCATTTTCTGGGCAAAATGCTTCCCTCCTCATCTTGAAAGATTTCCGATCCTGCAGGGCATAGAAAAGCAAGTAGGCCTATGTTGGTTATTCTCCAAAAAAACAAAATAGCTGGCTAGCCATTTTCAGAAAGGAAAAAAACAAACCGGGCTGGTCATGTGCTAAACATATGAAATAAAAGCCTGGGCTAGACGGGCCACAGCTCCCGCACAACCCAATTGATACCCTTCTCCATCCCGAAAAAACAAAATTACTGCGTGCGCTGCTGGGTCCCTACTGTCATACTCACCATGTATAGTCATCTCCTTATTCCTCTCGGTTTTTGACCATGTTGACAACACCGGAGGGCGGCACCACGGCGAGCGAACTAAGGCGGAGAACGATGGTGAGGCCTCGGATGAGAACGAACAGGAGTCGGGGAAGATGCACAGAGTTTTAGGGTGCGATGTGGCCACGATGCATGTGCGGCAGCACAGCCAGCCGTGGGAGGCGGGAGCAGGCGGTCCCATCGGCGCTGGTTTGGCTTTGGCAGCTCGAGGAATAAGAGACTGAAGAAACACGATAGACGTTGAATTTCAATCCAACGGTCAAGGTTGGCACAATCGTTTGTTGACTAAGCCGACACCAAGTAGCATACTTTTCTATATATAGGAAGAAAAGAAAAACTGGGCTCGTTCGCCTGATAACATTCCCAAAATTGCGACCGTTCAATCTTGTGTTGCAACTAAAACTGCGAGGTAAATGCGTTCGTCTGCCGTCCTCCTCACAGGGAACGTTCGCCACATAAGTGACTAGCACCCTTGGTTTTCAACCGAGAGGCCTTGGGTTCGAGTCCCAGGAACTCTCAATTTTGTCCTCCTTCCTTCCTCGCAAAAAAGAAAGAAAGAAAATAAAAGACTTGAGAAGGCGTACAGAACAAGCTAGTGTACTAGTAAAGAGACGTTGCTGAGTTTTAGAAAAAAGAGAGAGGTGCTCCTATAGCTGGTTCGAATCCAAACCTATACTATGACTATATATGGTGCTATGCTACTCTGCAAGTAATGAAACTGACATATCCAACATTCGCTTCGCCTCTTCTCTACTTACTTTGCCTATCATCAGAAGCTCTGGCCGCAACAACCATGTCCGCTGACTGCTCATCCACCTGCTCTTCAGCAGGCAACAACCAGATATGCACCAAGTCACCACCCGTACCATTGCCTGTGGGTCTCATCACACCCCCGCCGGCACATGCACCGCATCCGGTTGCTCATTGCAACCCGCTGCCGTTGGTGTGGTGCCATTGCTGCAAATCACACAGAGTCATCCGTCACGTCTCAACCACAATCCTCAACCCTGGCCGAGTCTTCTACAAATGCCCGAATCATGGGGTAATAATATGTTTAAGTGTTGTTCTACTCCTTTCAGTTGCTAATTTTTTTAATAGTTTGGTTGATGATCTTCCAATTTGATTCATGCATAAAAGGGAAGATTCGTGTGATTTGTATTCCTGGGAAGTTGCTGATGTGGGGGAATGCAACTATGATGATTATTTAGTTAGCCGAGGAATCCCAATACCAGCAGGTTGGGGTGTTGGACAAGTAATTGAAGGAACGACAGAAGAGGAAGATGCAAAGTAGAAGGTTAAAGATGCAGTTCCTCTGATCATGGCCAAGCAACAACTTCTGAACGGCCTTGACAGCAATGAGGAGATGAAAGAGCTTGTGAAGAAAATGGGCAAAATCTATGTGCTCTGTCGGATGATTGTCTCTTTATTTGCAGTGTATGTAGCACTCGTGATGTATTCAGTGGCTATGACATGAGCACTTTGCTGAAACTAGTAATGAATGAAACTTGTGTAGCAGGCTGGGCGTAGTGTTGTGAACATCTAATGATTTCTATTAACGGAAATCAGGGGGTATCCCCTTTTGCTCATAAATAAATAAATAGCAGAGGCCCTTTTGGTAATAAATAAACAAATTAGCAGAGGCCATGTCGTGTCAAATTTGTTCTCATTCGAAGACGTCGAGAAAATTGCAGTCCAATAGCAAACTATGTCATCAAATCAAGTTTCACAGCCAAATATGAGTACAACTAAACAACAATGTCATCATGTTTTAGTCGTCCTACAATCACCTAACACAAATCAGCATACATAACAAGTGATGTTCTCATGGCAAAATACTAAACAACACGTTCATTAGGTTTCAGTTGTCATAGCAAACACAATTTCACATGGTAGGTAAAAAGCCATCTTCTAACAGGCAAATACGACAAAAGCAATCTAATCATCATCCGCAGCAGCAACGTCAACATCTTTGCCATGTGTATCAGTCTAAATAGTAATTCCCCATGGTGTCATCTTCTTCTTCATCCTCAACGTCCTCGAACGTTGGCTTCTTCTTGATCAACTCTTGTATGTCCAAAGAACGACAGGCAATCTTTTCGCCGGCGTCATTGACGTGATGGTTCTCAAAGATATTAGGAACATCTGTGTTATCTTGTACATCAGGAGCAGTGTAAGCATCATCTTGTTGTGCAACTTCATTAAATGAATTCCTCTGCTCAAAGCTTTGCAATACTCTCCAGTCATCGCTACGTGCAAATGTGTCTTCCAAGAAAAATATCTATGTTGCTTGATTTTCCAAAATAAAAGGCTCGTTTGTCTGGTACGCCACCTTGATATTGATGGATTTGAAATTATCATCATCTCTGGGTTTTGCGATCCTAGAAAATAGGTTATACCAACGACAACACAATAGAACCACACACCGATGATCCTCGAAACTGGAGAGATACTGCAACTGGACAATGTCTGTTATGTTAGCATACATTTCAGTTGTCTCTTTGGCGTACGTATCCGTGCTCATGATGGCATTGTTTTGTGTCTTCCTGCCTTCCTCACGTGCAAGGGTGTTGTAGCGCACATATTCAACAACGCAAGATTCATAATGTCTCACCCGAGTATCAGGACCCATTGCTAGTGAGTAAATGGCATAATCAACTGCATGCCCATCCTCCCGCATCTTCTTAACCTATGGTTAGAAAATAGACAAGCCGATCATCTTATGTACTCAATATATTAAAAAAATTGACAGTGCAATTCAAAAGCTTACATGGCTCTTGAACCATTTCGCAAATCCAGCCATAACCAGTTTGTCAATGTTTCTTGGATTTAGCAGTAGTAACTCCTTTTTGTAGATGCTGCACAACATAGTGATCGCGTCAAACATCTAAATATATAAGAATGTGCTGCAAGTTTAGTAGATTATGATGTATAAGCTATAGTACTTAGCACTTACTTGATATAAGGTAGTATCTCAGGACAGTTATTCAACATATACCAAACCATATTGTCCAAATCTTTAGGTTTGTCCTCTTGTCGACTCTTCCCTATAACTCGAACAGAATAATCGAAAACGTTGAGCCCGGGATTGTCTTCACCCACCTCTTTGCTAAGCTAATCAGCTGTTTCAATGTATTTTGAGCAGAATGTCAACGCTTCTGTAGCAATGTAGGCCTCTGCAATGGAACCCTTGGGTCTAGCTCTGTTCCTAACATAGCCCTTGAAAGTGCCTACCTGATACGTCTCCAATGTATCTATAATTTTTGATTGTTCCATGCTATTATATTACCCGTTTTGGATGTTTATGGGCTTTACTATACACTTTTATATCATTTTTGGGACTAACCTACTAACCGGAGGCCCAGCCCGAATTGCTATTTTTTGCCTATTTCAGTGTTTCGTATAAAAGAAATATCAAACGGAGTCCAAACGGAATGAAACCTTCGGGATCGGTCTTTTTGGAATAAACGCAATCCAGGAGACTTGGAGTGGACGTCAAGAAGCAGCCGAGGCGCCCACGAGGGTGCAAGGCACGCCCTAGGGGGGCGCCCCCTGCCTCGTGGGAACCTCGTGGCTCCCCTGACCGACTTCTTTCGCCTAGATATATCTACGTACCCAGAAGACATCCAGGAGCACCATGAAAAACTATTTCCGCCGCCGCAACCTTCTGTACCCGTGAGATCCCATCTTGGAGCCTTTTTAGGTGCTCCGCCATAGGGGGAATCAATCACGGAGGGCTTCTACATTATCACCAAGGACTCTCCGATGAGTTGTGAGTAGTTTACCACAGATCTTCGTGTCCATAGTTATTAGCTAGATGGCTTCTTCTCTCTCTTTGAATCTCAATACAAAGTTATCCTCGATCTTCTTGGAGATCTATTCGATTTAACTTCTTTTGTGGTGTGTTTGTCGAGATCCGATGAATTGTGGGTTTATGATCAAGTTTATCTATGAAAAATATTTGAATCTCCTCTGAATTCTTTTATGTATGATTGGTTATCTTTGCAAGTCTCTTCGAATTATCATTTTGGTTTGGCCTACTAGATTGATCTTTCTTGCAATGGGAGAAGTGCTTAGCTTGGGGTTCAATCTTGTGGTGCCCTTTCCCAGTGACAGCAGGGGCAGCAAGGCACGTATTGTATTGTTACCATCGAGGATAAAAAGATGGGGTTTATATCATATTGCTTGAGTTTATCCCTCTACATCATGTCATCTTGCTTAATGCGTTACTCTGTTCTTATGAACTTAATACTCTAGATGCATGCTGGATAGCGGTCGATGTGTGGAGTAATAGTAGTAGATGCATGCAGGAGTCGGTCTACTTGTCGCGAACGTGATGCCTATACACATGATCATGCCTAGGTATTCTCATAACTATGCACTTTTCTATCAATTGCTCGACAGTAATTTGTTCACCCACCATAATACTTATGCTATCTTGAGAGAAGCCACTAGTGAAACCTATGCCCCCCGAGTCTATTCTCTATCATATAAGTTTCCAATCTACTTTATTTTGCAATCTTTACTTTTCAATCTATATCATAAAAATACCAAAAATATTTATCTTATCATATTATCTCTATCAGATATCACTTTCGCAAGTGGTCGTGAAGGTATTGACAACCCCTTTATCGTGTTGGTTGCGAGGTTCTTGTTTGTTTGTGTAGGTACGAGGGACTTGCGTGGAGGCTCCTACTGGATTGATACCTTGGTTCTCAAAAACTGAGGGAAATACTTACGCTACTTTGCTGCATCACCCTTTCCTCTTCAAGGGAAAAACCAACGCATGCTCAAGAGGTAGAAAGAAGGATTTCTGGCGCCATTGCTGGGGAGGTCTTCTCTCAAGTCAAGACATACCAAGTACCCATTACAAACTCATCTCCCTCGCATTACAATATTTGTCATTTGCCTCTCGTTTCCTCCCCCCCACTTCACCCTTGCTGTTTTATTCGCCCTCTCTTCCCTGTTCGCCTCTCTTTCGCTTGCCTCTTGTGCGCCTGTTTGCCCTGATGGCTTTACCTAAAAACGTTGATCCTCACTTTAGAAGGTTGGAAGAGATCGAACTCAACGTTAGAAGCTTTATGACTTTACAATTTGAGCATCATAATTTTTTTAGAAACGAGCTTAAAGAACAAAAAAGCTTTATTGGATACATGAATAAAGAGCTTGATGATATGTCTAAGGAATTTTATGTTTTGAACTCTCAGCTTGCTCATCTTGAAAAATGTATAGCCCAAATTTCTGATAACCAGGCCACCTTAGTCAATAAGATGGCCGCCAAACCAGAAGGGTTAGAGGAAAATAATGATGAAGATCTAAAAGTTATTGATGTGTCTCCTATTAAATCCCTGTTTTGCAATATGAATCTTAATAATGATGGGACTGGAGATGAGTCAACTTTAGTTAAAATGCGTCCCAATGATTTGGAGTTTTTTGATCTTGATGCTAAAATTGGTAAAAGTGGGATTGGAGAGATCAAAACTTTACATAGCAATGAACCCACTACTTTGGATTTCAAGGAATTGAATTATGATAATTGTTCTTTAATAGATTTTATTTCCTTGTTGCAATCCATGTTGAATTCTCCTCATGCTTATAGGAAAAATAAAGCTTTTACTAAACATATCGTTGATGCTTTAATGCAATCTTATGAGGAAGAACTTGAATTAGAAGTTTCTATCCCTAGAAAACTTTATGATGAGTGGGAACCTACTATTAAAATTAAAATTAAAGATCATGAATGCTATGCTTTGTGTGATTTGGGTGCTAGTGTTTCCACGATTCCAAAAACTTTATGTGATGTGCTAGGTTTCCGTGAATTTGATGATTGATTTTTAAACTTGCACCTTGTGGATTCCACTATTAAGAAACCTATGGGAAGGATTAATGATGTCCTTATTGTTGCAAATAGGAATTATGTGCCCGTAGATTTTATCGTTCTTGATATAGATTGCAATCTTTCATGTCCTATTATTCTTGGTAGACCTTTCCTTAGAACGATTGGTGCAATTATTGATATGAAGGAGGGAAATATTAGATTCCAATTTCCATTAAGGAAAGGCATGGAACACTTTCCTAGAAATAAAATCAAATTACCTTATGAATCTATTATGAGAGCCACTTATGAATTGAATACCAAAGATGGCAATACTTAGATCTATTCTCGCTTTTATGCCTAGCTAGGGGCATTAAACGATAGCGCTTGTTGGGAGGAAACCCAATTTCACTTTTGTTCCTTGCTTTTTGTTCCTGTTTAGTAATAAATAAATCATATAGACTCTGTTTATATGTGGTATTATGTTTTAATTAGTGTTTGTGCCAAGTAGAACCTATAGGATCATCTTGGGTGAAAGTTAATTTGATCTTGCTGAAAAACAAAAACTTTTGCACTCACGATAAAAAATCTAATAAGTCACAGAAACGTGCTTTTGAGTTGATTATTTTTGCAGTAGATCAATAGGCAAATTGCCTAGGACTTCCTATTTTGGTAGGATTTTAAGAGTTCCAGAAGTATTCGAAAGTTACAGATTGCTACAGACTGTTCTGTTTTTGATAGATTCTGTTTTTCATGTGTTTGCTTATTTTGATGAATCTATGGCTAGTATTGGGGGGTATGAACCATAGAGAAGTTGGAATACAGGAGGTTTAACACCAATATAAATGAAGAATGAGTTCATTACAGAAACTTAAGTGGTGGTTTTTCTTTCTTGCACTAACGGAGCTCATGAGATTTCCTGTTGAGTTTTGTGTTGTGAAGTTTTCAAGTTTTGGGTAAAGATTTGATGGATTATGGAATAAGGAGTGGCAAGAGCCTAAGCTTGGGTTTGCCCATGGCACACCATGATAATTCAAGGACAACCAAAATCCTAAGCTTGGGGATGCCCCGGAAGGCATCCCCTCTTTCATCTTCGTCAATCGGTAACTTTACTTGGAGCTATATTTTTATTCACCACATGATATGTGTTTTGCTTGGAGCGTCTTGTATGATATGAGTATTTTATTTTTAGTTTACCACAATCATCCTTGCTGTACACACCTTTTGGGAGAGACACACATGATTCGGAATTTATTAGAATACTCTATGTGCTTCACTTATATATTTTGAGCTAGACAATTTTGCTCTAGTGCTTCACTTATATCTTTTTAGAGCATAGCGGTGGTTTTATTTTGTAGAAATTATTGATCTCTCATGATTCACTTATATTATTTTGAGAGTATTTTAGAACATCATGGTATTTTCTATGATTTAAAAAATTGGTCCTAGAATGATGGGCATCCAAGTTGGGTATAAAAAAAACTGTCATAGGAAGTGAATTGAATACTATGATCAACTTGATGCTTGATAATTGTTTTGAGATATAAAGGTGGTAATGTTAGAGTCATGCTAGCTGGGTAGTTGTGAATTTGAGGAATACTTGTGTTGAAGTTTGTGATTCCCGTAGCATGCACGTATGGTGAACCATTATGTGATGAAGTTGGAGCATGATTTATTTTTTGATTGTCTTCCTTATGAGTGGCGGTCGGGGACGAGCGATGGTATTTTCGTACCAATCTATCCCCCTAGGAGCATGCACATAGTACTTTTTTCAATGACTAATAAATGTTTGCAATAAGTATGCGAGTTCTTTATGACTAATGTTGAGTCCATGGATTATACGCACTCTCACCCTTCCACCATTGCTAGCCTCTCTTGTGCCGCACAACCTTCGCTGGTACCATACACCCACCATATACCTTCCTCAAAACAGCCACCATACATATTATGGAATTTCCATAGCCATTCCGAGATATATTGCCCTGCAACTTTCCACCATCCCATTTATTATGGCACGCTCCATCATTGTCATATTGCTTTTTGCATGATCCTGTAGTAGACATCATATTTGTGGCAAAGCCACCTTCATAATTCTTCCATACATGTCACTCTTGATTCATCGCATATCCCGGTACACTGCCGGAGGCATCCACATAGAGTCATATTATTTTCTAAGTATTGAGTTGTAATTCTTGAGTTGTAAGTAAATAAAAGTGTGATGATATTCATTATTAGAGCATTATCCCAAGTGAGGAAAAGATGATGGAGACTATGATTCCCCCACAAGTCGGGATGAGACTTCGGACTTTATGAAAAATAAAAGAGGCCAAAGAAGACCAAATAAAAAAAAGAGGCCAAAGAAGCCCACCAAAAAAAAGAGAGAAAAAGAGAGAAGGGACAATGTTACTATCCTTTTTCCACACTTGTGATTCAAAGTAGCACCATGATCTTCATGATAGAGAGTCTCCTATGTTGTCACTTTCATATACTAGTGGGAATTTTACATTATAGAACTTGGCTTGTATATTCCAATGATGGGCTTCCTCAAAATGCCTTAGGTCTTCGTGAGCAAGCAAGTTGGATGCACACCCACTTAGTTTATTTTGTTGAGCTTTCATACACTTATAGCTCTAGTGCATCCGTTGCATGGCAATCCCTACTCACTCACATCTGCATAGCCCGTTGATACGCCTAGTTGATGTGAGACTATCTTCTATTTTTTTCTTCTTCTCCACAACCACCATTCTATTCCACATATAGTGCTATGTCCATGGCTCACGCTCATGTATTGCGTGAAAGTTGAAAAATCTTGAGAACATAAAAAGTATGAAACAATTGCTTGGCTTGTCATCGGGGTTGTGCATGATTTAAATATTTTGTGTGATGAAGATAGAGCATAGCTAGACTATATGATTTTGTAGGGATAGCTTTCTTTAGCCATGTTATTTCGAGAGACATGATTACTTTGTTAGTATGCTTGAAGTATTACTATTCTTATGTCAATATGAACTTTTATTTTGAATCATTTGGATCTGAACATTCATGCCACAATAAAGAAAATTACATTGAGAAATATGCTAGGTAGCATTCCACATCAAAAATTCTGTTTTTATCATTTACCTACTCGAGGACGAGCAGGAATTACGCTTGCAGATGCTTGATATGTCTCCAACGTATCTATAATTTTTTTATTGTTCCATGCTATTATATTACCCATTTTGGATGTTTATGGGCTTTACTATACACTTTTATATCATTTTTTGGACTAACCTACTAACCGGAGGCCCAGCCCGAATTGCTGTTTTTTTTTGCCTATTTCAGTGTTTCGTAGAAAAGGAATATCAAACGGAGTCCAAGCGGAATGAAACCTTCGGGAGCGATCTTTTTGGAACAAATGCAATCCAGGAGACTTGGAGTGGATGTCAAGAAGCAGCCGAGGTGGACACGAGGGTGCAAGGCGCGCCCTAGGGGGGCGCCCCCTGCCTCGTGGGCACCTCGTGGCTCCCCTGACCGACTTCTTTCGCCTATATATATCTACCTACCCCGAAAACATCCAGGAGCACCACGAAAAACTATTTCCGCCGCCGCAACCTTCTGTACCTATGAGATCCCATCTTGGAGCCTTTTTCGGCGCTCCACCGGAGGGGGAGTCGATCATGGAGGGCTTCTACATCATCACTAAGGCCTCTCCGATGAGTTGTGAGTAGTTTACCACAAACCTTTGGGTCCATAGTTATTAGCTAGATGGCTGCTTCTCTCTCTTTGAATCTCAATACAAAATTCTCCTCGATCTTCTTGGAGATCTATTCAATGTAACTCTTTTGCGGTGTGTTTGTCGAGATCCGATGAATTGTGGGTTTATGATAAAGTTTATCTATGAGAAATATTTGAATCTCCTCTGAATTCTTTTATGTATGATTGGTTATCTTTGCAAGTCTCTTCGAATTATCAGTTTGGTTTGGCTTACTAGATTGATCTTTCTTGCAATGGGAAAAGTGCCTAGCTTTGGGTTCAATCTTGCGGTGCCCTTTCCCAGTGACAGCAGGGGCAGCAAGGCACATATTGTATTGTTGCCATCAAGGATAAAAAGATGGGGTTTATATCATATTGCTTGAGTTTATCCCTCTACATCATGTCATCTTGCTTAATGCGTCAATCTATTCTTATGAACTTAATACTCTAGATGCATGCTGGATAACGGTCGATGTGTGGAGTAATAGTAGTAGATGCAGGCAGGAGTCGGTCTACTTGTCGCGGATGTGATGCCTATATACATGATCATGCCTAGATATTCTCATAACTATGCACTTTTCTATCAATTGCTCGACAGTAATTTGTTCACCCACCATAATACTTATGCTATCTTGAGAGAACCCACTAGTGATACCTATGGCCCCCGGATCTATTCTCTATCATATAAGTTTCCGATCTACTTTATTTTGCAATCTTTACTTTTCAATATATATCATAAAAATACCAAAAATATTTGGCTTATCATATTATCTCTATCAGATCTCACTTTCGCAAGTGGCCGTGAAGGGATTGACAACCCCTTTATCGCGTTGGTTGCAAGGTTCTTGTTTGTTTATGTAGGTACGAGGGACTTGCGTGGAGCCTCCTACTGGATTGATACCTTGGTTCTCAAAAACTAAGGGAAATACTTACGCTACATTGCTGCATCACCCTTTCCTCTTCAAGGGAAAAACCAACGCATGCTCAAGAGGTAGCACTAGCTGCCTTTCAATAGGGTACATCCAGCCATACTGTGCTGGACCTCTAAGTAGTGCCTCATCAGGTAGATGAATAGCCAAATGCACCATCACATCAAAGAAGGCTGGAGGATATCTTCTCAAGGTCGCATAGGATAGTTGGTATCTTGTCTCTAAGATGCTCCAAAGCATCTATCCTGATATTTCTACTGCAAAGTTCCCTGAAGAATTGGCCCAACTCTGCAACTGCTCTGTATAAGTCAGGGCGGCCCAATCCTCTAAGGATAACAGGTAAAAGCCTTTGAAGTAGGACGTGGCAATCATGAGTTTTCAACCCTTGTACCTTGTTTCCTTCTGCCTGACTCTCCTTTCAGGGTTGGAAGCAAATCCATGTGGGAATCTCACACGTGACAAGACCTCGCAGAATTCTTTTCTTTTTACCTTGTCCAAGACGTACACAGCTGGTGCCATATCCCGTGGTTTACCTTCATCTTGCACCTGCAAATCCTGTTTGATACCCAGGTGTGTCAAATCAATCCTAGATTTTAAGGTATCTTTCATCTTGCCTTCAATATTAAGAAGTGTGCCGATAATGCTGTCACATATATTTTTCTCGATGTGCATCACATCAAGATTATGCCGCCGATCCAAATCTTTCCAATACTCCAAGTCCCACAAAGTGGACCTGCGGGTAAACAATAATCTCTCTTCTGCCCTGCCATGCTTCCTTTTCCCGCTACCATTACCAGGATGGTTTCCTGGTGTAATATGCCTGATCTTCTCTAATTCCACTTGCAAATCATCGGTGGTGAGCCTCTTTGGCGCATCACGGTTTTCATGCTTTGCATTGAACACATGTCTTCGGTATTTTCTAGGATGCGGCTTGTCCTTAGCAAGGAAATGGTGTCAATGTAACATATCTGGCTAAGTATTGCATATGACAACGGATTCCTGTCACGGTGAACACATGCATTGTAACCATGTGTCGTTCGCCCTGACACAGTGCCCAAAGCTAGATAATCATGGATGCACCAAATTATAACAGCACACAGAAAGAAATCAGTTGGTGGGCTGCTATATAGGTCTCGAGTGAGAACACCCCTCCATAGCTGTTGAAGTTCCTCCACAAGAGGCTCCATGAATAAATCAAAATCCTTTCTAGGACTGTTTGGACCTGGGATGAGCAAGGCCATCATGTAGTTTGATTCTTTGGTGCGGACATTTGGAGGCATGCTGTAAGGGATAACAAGCACTGGCCACATGCTATATGTGGTGCTCTGGTGGCCAAATGGGTTAAATCCATCTGAAGCTAAGCCAAGTCTAATGTTTCTCGGGTCAGCAACAAACTTTTTGTGTTTATGATTGAAGCTTTTCCACTCACTACCATGAGATGGATGGCTCATTACATTCTGATCTTTGTACTCCTGGTCCTAGAATGCCACAGTACATCCTCTCTTGTTTCAGCATCATGAAACAACCTCTACAATCTTGGTATAATTCGAAAATGTCTCAGAACATTATGAGGAATCCTCTTCACATCATCACCATCTTTCCATCTTGATGATTTGCATTTCGGGCATTCACTTAAGTTGGCATAATCCTTCCAGAGTAGAACACAATTATTCTTACAAACATGGATCATATCATATCCAATTTCAACTGCACGAAGGAAATTCTTCATTTTACTGTAGGTGTGTGGCAGCTCAGACACATATGGGAAAGATTTGCAGAAAGCAGCCAACATCGCATCGAATGATTTGTTGGTCATCCGCTCAAATGTCTTCACCTGAAGAAAGGTGACCATAGCTGAGAATACTGACAACTTATTTCCTGGGGTGACAGCCACGTTGCATTGTTCCAACATGCAGGCCCACCATTTTTCTTCTGCAGGTGAAAGTTCACGAAATGCATGAGCATTTCATAGCATTGGCTCCAGCACCACAACCACCACCTCCTCCTCCACCTGAACATCAGGCAGATCAAGATGGTGATCTGCTGCTTCCACGTAGTCAATAACATTGACGTTCATAGGTTCACCATGATGAACCCACCTAGTATATGTGACCGACATCCCATACAAGTGTAGATGATTTTGCACAGTTGACTGGGGTCTTGTAACTGAATTCATACAACTGCTAGACGGGCAGAGCACATCTAATTTTGGACCACCGTACTCAGCTCTGATAAAGTTCATGAAGTTTTCAACCCCCTCGACATATGCAGCGGAGAATCTTCGAGCAGAAGTTATCCAAGTCATGTCCATCTATTAGACATACAAATTAGTTCTTCTACTAGATATTACAGGAAAAACATATATGCTTTTTTATGAAGTACAGAAAAAATACCTAGGTCGATGTCTAAAGCTATGGCAAGATATTTTGATGAGGAGATCTAAGTAACGAAATATATGTAAAGCTAATTCAGCAAACAAATTTGAGTGCTAAATTATGGCAGGCTATTTCAGCAGTCAATGAGGCCAAGCACACAGCCATCAAACTATCGAAGGCCATTGCAACAACAAAGATCGAGTATAAAACGGTGTAGAGCTATTTCACCTAACAGATTGGCTACTAGACCATGGCAATCTACGTCACAATAAATATATGGCAGGATATTTTAGCAACTAATCGGCCTTGGCATGCCATCTCAGCTAAGCAGATTGAGTGTAGAACAGGGCAAGGAAGCTTCTTAAGCAGAGTATATTGGTTGTAAACTACTTCGGCAAACAGTGAAATTAACAATGTCTATCAGCTAGCATTCAACGCTACACCGACATGCACGGGGCCTTAGTCTAGAATGCGCGTATCGTGGGAGAAGCTAACCACCGTGCATATCCACATGAACGTCACCAGCGGTGGCGGCGCTGACCGCCGTGTGCCTCCACAAGAACGTCGCTAGCGGTGGCGGCGCGGCTAGAGGATGACAGTCTATGAGAGCATACTTTGGGAGCGAGAGGATCACCGTGCGTCTCCTCGACAAACCGCAGCGCCGACATATCGGCACGGTGGGTAGGGCGGCTTTGGCGGAGCGAATGGAGTGGAGGGGGATGGGGGGGGGGAGGGGGTTTTGGGAATATTATTGGCTAGTTGGGTGAAGGGCGATTGAATTTAGGATTTGGGGGAAAAAAATTTTGGGGGGGGGGAGGATTTTCGCGCGGTGGGCGGGGGGAGTTTGGCGCATGGTCGGTTTCTCCAAGTGCAGTCCCACATGCCAGTGAAGAGGTAAGCCGAAGCGCGCTCTATTTGCGTGAGCCGTGTGCAGGACCGAACGTGTGTGGGGTGCAATGCGACCGCGACAGCGGTGATGTGAGTGTACCACCTTTTCTCCTTTTAAACTAGGTGCTTCGCCCCCTCAAAAAAACTTGGTGCTTCGTGCGATCCATCAATACTACTACTAGTAATCTGGTAATCCCGACTAAAACGGCGCGACCGGGTCTTTTCCCGCGCGATATGTTGGGAGGTTGGCTTAGTTGGGTTTTTTGAGGACGAGTAATGCTACACCTACGTAATCCCAGTTACGTAATTAACATAATGTGACATGTGTGAGCTATTGATTGTAGATTTGGGGGAGGGAGGGGCCCACCACCATGAAAATCAGGGGATGAGAGAGAGAGGCAATTTACATTAACCCTTTCATAGGTTTCCGTAGATGTAGAAAGATGTGAAATGCTTGAATGTGTAGTGGACATACTATTGGAGTGTCTAAGATAAATTGTGTATGTATAGACCGTATGTGTTTATTTACTTCGCATGTTAGCTTTGTCTCAGTTCAATAAAAAGCAGAGTTGCTGATGATGGTGTGCCTGTCATCCTGCAATATAGGCCGTCTGATCTATATCTAACGGGTAGGAAGGAAACTATGAAAAATTACACGCACTCCTCTCCACATTTGCTGATAAGGCCTTCCCTCATCCATCCTTTTTCTCCCACAAGATCTTGATGTTCCGTGCAACGCACGGGAATCTTGCTAGTACTCCTATAATATACTATATTATTGTGAAAGTTCATATACACCGGCCAAGATTAATGCAAACACGGCAGATTTTCATTACATATCGAACTTTTATAGGACAGAAAAATAAAATAAACCCGACCCTAAACCTATTCTACGGTGGTGACCAACGTCCTCCATCTGCGATCTCTATGTACGGTGGCGGGGTTCAAGACCCGTGAAGTGAATGTGTGGTCTCCGGCAAGGAAGAGTAGAACACGAGATACAGATTGGCCAGTTGGCACACCATGCACTGCTGCCTCCCATGCCCTACTCATCCTCGGAGGAGTCCCCGACCTCGGCGGTGCCGGACATTGGACTGCGGCAAGTAGGACGCATGGCTGACGGTGCTCCCGTTGTCGGCCGCCAGCGTGGCCACTGCTTGTGCGGTCGTGTCCGTGTCCGGCTACGCCGCTATTGCGTCGCGAGAGGCGACTTGACCGAGGGCGGCGACCTCGAGCTTCATCCCCGAAGACAAGCTCTCCCGCAGAACATTCACGCTTGCGGTCATGGCAGATGTGGTGCCAGGTAGGAGGACGATGCCCTATGGTGTGGAGGTTAGCTGGGCGTTGCCGCTTTAAGTAGCGCATTCCGGTGAGGCCAAGCGTCTGGGTGCGTCATTAAGTCGCCGGAGTTGGTTCCTCATGCACCGAGCCTCTTAACAATGGCATACGGACGGACAGCATAAACGCGGGCAGCTAGTGCTGGGTGGGAACGCACAGCGCGATGGCGCGAGGGACGAGGCTTTTTGGTGTGCCAGGATAGTCAGCTGCAGTCGTGGCAACATTGGATATGCCCTTTGTTCACATGCAATCCCCGCATGTCATTGAAAAAGCAAGACGACCCGGCATGGTCTCAGGTCCTGGGGATGCAGTTGGCCGCACTATACCACTCCGCGGACGCGTCACGGTGGCCCATGCATCCTCGACAAGTCGGGTGTTGGGGTGTGTTTGGATTGTGGCCAAAGTGTACCTTACCAAAATTTTGGTCATGACCCAAAGATTGGTCTTTGTTTGGATGGTTGCCATTTTTCTGGCATGCCAATGAACTCTAGCCAACTCTAGTTCATTTTTCTTGCCAATGTCGGCAAAATCACGAGCAACCAAAACCTCAACCAAAATTTTGGCTAGCCAATGCTTTGATGGGGCAACCTTGGGCACAAACCAAACGTACCCTTGATTTGCTGGTCGTGCCACAGCGCTAACGCCACCCTTGGCTCATTGAAACCGACCATGTCCAACGATGATGAGCGTGTCGCTCACCGTGGTCGCCGTGTCCAGAGGCGATGCTGGAGCTGCGCCACGTTGCTGGCCCCCACGACCCACATGAACGGTTGCCGGTGGCGAGGAGGTTGTGGGCCAGCTCCTCCATTGGACTAGTCTACGCTACATCATCCCGACAGTTGTGCCCCACATGTCGTTTTCCCTGTTTTCCCAGCCATATTCGAGCGTTAGTGCTCCGCGTTGCGCATTATGCCTTTCACTATGTAGGCCAAGCGGGACAACTTATTGTTTATTTGAGCCGTTCAAGTATAATCATGTGGCGTTTGCTTATTTCTCATTCCTCCCCAACCCTCTTCTCCATCGATCATGCCGCCCTCCGGTCGAGTCCATCCTCCCGCATTCCTCATTTGAACATTCCACCAAGTATCATTCGCATGAGGGCCTAGACCATGCTTGTATTTCCAATGTTGTAATTTGTCCGACATGCATACAAACAAACGGTTCATTTAAAGTTTCACTTTGCGTCGACTAGTATCGCTTCGCGTCTTAGTCTTGACATCCCATTTGGTTCATGCCCCGACACATGTTGACGAGATCGATTGATGTTGAGAGATCAATTGCGTGTTGTGCAAGGAGATAAAGGTTTGGTCTGTTTCTATGATAGAACACTAGTAGAAAACCACCCATTAGTCCCGGTTCGTAAGGGCCTTTAGTCCCGGTTCATGAACCGGGACTAATGGGTCGTTACTAATACCACCACCCATTAGTCCCGGTTCAATCCAGAACCGGGACCAATGCGCCTCCACATGCCCCTGGGCGCCCACCCCAGTTAGGGGGGCTTTGGTCCCGGTTGGTGGCACCAACCGGGACCAAAATGCATCCACGCGTCAGCATTCCAGTTGCTGGGGTTTTTGTGTTTTTTTTGAAAGGAGGGGAGGTTGGGGGTTTTGGGGGGTTAATTTAATTAGGTGTTTCATATATTGTGTTAGCTAGCTAATTAATAGAGAGACGTGTCCTCTCTTATGTCCGTGCTTGGACGCTACGTACTATATATACATAAGTGATCGAGAGAATCATTCAGTACAGAAGTTCGTCATGCATACCGAGAGAAGTGATCGATCGACCTCTCCTTCTCCGAGAGGTTGGTCGAACAACAAGTTTTCGTATCATGTATCCGACGCTACTGGCTACATACATGTACAATATGTATAAGATCTCTTATAATTACAAACCCCTAGCTAGCATTTGAAATCAATTTCCACATGGTATTCTCCGGTTTTACTGATGACGTGGTCAAGAAAGAATCCCGCCAATTCCTCTTGAATTGCTTTCATGCGATCTGGTTCTAGGAGTTCATTCCGCATCTGCCACGTCTAATTTGAAGAAGGGGGTTAATTAATACATATATATGAATGAAACTCAATAGAAATGATGGTGTAATAAAATGAAATTGTGAATATTATTGCTTACGCACTTCATATTGTCTTTGAGAGTAGCCCCGCTTGTTTTTCAAAGTCGCGGTGTGGATGAACTCGCACACGTAGTATCCACAGAAATCATTCCCTTCCTCCTGCCACAACACTTTACGAGAAATAGAGGTCAATCAAACTGATAATGAAGCATTATAAATGGCATTGATGAAAGTATAGCTATATATAGAATCAACGGGCCGGAGATGCGCGCAACTAGCTAGCCAGTAGTACTTACTTTCGGGTATGTATATCGCAGCTCCTTCGGCAGTCCCGGAGCTTCTGCGGTGAACTGTTTCCAAACCCTGCAAGACAAAGAAAATAATTATTATTACTTGAGATATCAGGAAATGAACAAAAAGTTACCGATATGGTGCGATAATTATGATCGATTGAACTTACTTGCTGAGCATTTCAGTCATGTCCGCATAGGTTTTGGGATCTTTCCGTCTCGAGTCTAAGACGGTTACTAGTCCACGCTCAAGCTTAATCTCCAGAAGAATATAGTGGTACCTGCGCACGCATGCATAACTCATCAATTACATTACTATAACCTCGCTTGAGTAATAAGGGAAACCGAATATGCACACGACAGTAACACTCACGGGCCGTTGTAAGGAAAGAGTATGGTATCTTTGTTTTGATTTTTTATCAACGATCGTAGCAAGTTGTCCTCGGCCTCTTTGACGTTCTTTTTAACCAGAAATACATCTATGATATTTGTGTTAATGAACCCAATATCATAAATTTCTTGTTTTTTGCACTCGACGATCTTCAATCTGCATAATATATTGAGGATAATTAATTATAAATACATGCATGCAATGAAAGAGCCGAGCTATATATAGAGACTTAATGACAGAAATAGTACTTACAGGCAGTAGCAAAAGACCATTAATTTATCGAGGGCCTTTTGATTGAAGAACTCGAAGAACTCCTCAAATGGAACAGTCAACAAATCATTTGCAACGAGATCGTGCTCCTCTTTAATATGCAGATACAAAGCATTCTTACCATCAGACTCTCTGCAGGTTTCCATGTACCAATTATGGAATCTTCGCATCATTGTTGTCAGAGATTTTTCATCTTTGACGAGAGGCTTCCCGTACTCGTATCTGTGTCCGTCCACCTTCAAGAAATCAGGAAGTGCATCGTCAGGCAGGTAATCGTCAAGATTGCCATAACCGGCCACCGTCCCCGGAGCATTAGACACATTGAGCGGGGGGCACGATTGTTGTGCTTGTTCGTCGAGCTGGGCAATTTTTTCCCCTTTGCTCGTTGTTTTGACCTTTTAGCACTGACAGTAGTTCCCGATCGCTGGGCTTGGAGATATGTCTATTCAGTAATGCGCTCATAGTTGGTTCTCGGCAGAGACTTTGGTGGTTTCCTCATGGCATCGATAGTGCGCTTTGCTTTCACCGGATCTACCTTCTCCTCCGGAGGTGGATGTCTCTTTGCTTTCACCCCTTCAAAGAACTCCTTCACGTGGGCCTGCACAATCGTATTGTTTTCCTCCTCAGACCTCTTGTACGGTAACTTCTCTAGAGGCTTGAGAGATGATGGACCATATTTGTATTGCCTCCCGCCTCTGGTTGTGCTGCTAGACGCCGGAGCAGACGGAGCGGCTGCGGCGTCTGTCTTCTTTCGTGCTTGCTTACGAGGCGGAGGAGAAGGAGTACGACGCGCCGGAGCAGCCGGGGCGGCGGCGGGTCTCTTCCGCCCTTGATGGCGAGGCGGAGAAGGAGGATGCTGCTGGCTGCTCGGGAGCGCCGGCGCAGGAGGAGAAGGAGGCGGAGTGCTGCCATGCACCAGAGAAGGAGGCGGAGTGCTGCCACGCGTGCCCTGATCGTCACTCGCCGGAGGAGGAGGCGGTGGAGGAGGCGGAGTGCCCTGACTCGCCGGAGCTGGAGGAGGAGGCGGAGGCGTCCAGTTCAGAAGGTTGATGAGCTCCTTCTTCCATAGGCATGGAGTCTTCAGAGCAGAACCCAGCCAAGTCTCCCCTTCACCGGTAGGGTGGTCAAGCACGAGGTCCTCAAATCCCTCCGTTATTTCATCCACCATCACCTTAGCATATCCTTTTGGAATCGGCTGGCAGTTATAAGTTGTGCCGGGTCCACTAGGATAAACTTGGCCAACAGCCGCCTTGACCTTCAAATTCATCCATCGCGCCATCATGTGGCAATTTTGAGACTCCGTGATACCATCCACGGGATAGCTGGCAGGAGCCGTCAAGACATGCTCCGGCTGAAGCAGCTCGGTGGAAGCCGCGCTGCTTCTCCGCTGAGATGGCGGGGTAGCTTCGGGGGAAGCTTCGGCATGTCGTTTGTTGCGATCTGCTGCTTCTCGTTCCTCTTCTCGATCCTCTAGCCCCATTACCCTTCCAAGCAGCGCCTGCATTTGGTCCTGCTCCAGTTTCTTCCTCCTCTCGTGGGTTTTGTAACCCCTGCGTCCGGAAAACCAACCTTCCACGGAATGGAGCCTGGCGTGCCTCGTGTCCGTCCAGGGTGCTCGGGATTCCCAAGGGCCATTGTGAGCTCGTCCTTCTCCCTGTTTGGAAGGAACGTCCCTCGCTGCGCTGCATCGATATAGTGTCGAAGGTTCTTGACTGGTATTTGCAGTTGCTCGTCCGTCCACTGACACTTCCCTGTTACAGGGTCCAAGGTTCCGCCAGCCCCGAAGAACCAAGTCCGGCAACGGTCTGGCCAGCGCATTGTCTCTGGTTCGATCCCTTTTTCAAGCAGATCATGCTCAGTCTTGGACCACTTAGGCCGGGCTTTGAGGTAGCCACCTGACCCCGTGCGATGGTGAAGCTTCTTCTTCGCATCATTTTTCTTGTTTGTCTCCGACATCTTCTTACTCTTTTCCGATGTCTTGTGGGCCACAAATGCGGGCCAGTGATCTTTGATCTTCTCATATTTGCTGATGAATTCTGGTGTCTTTTTTTCCTTGACAAACTGGTTCAGCTCTTTCCTCCACCTCCTCATTAGGCCTGCCATCTTCTTAAGAGCACAAGACTTGATTAATTGGTCTTTAACTGTCTTCTCCGGATCCTCCTTTGGCGGTAGGGTGAAATTTGCCTTCAGCTCAGTCCAAAGATCTTCTTTCTGCATATCATTGACATAAGACACCTCAGCGTCTTCATCCTTAGCAGGCTTATACCATTGCTGGATGCTGATCGGGATCCTGTCCCTAACAAGAACCCCGCACTGAGCAGAAAATGCCTTCCTTGTCCGGATGGGTTCAATCGGTTCGCCGTCGGGCGCGATTTCTATGATCTCAAACTTTTCATCCGAGCTCAACTTTTTCTTCGGGCCTTGTCTCCTTACCGAAGTTGTGCTCGATCCGGAGGGCTAGAAATTATAAGGAAGAAATACAACAGTAATTAATATGTGTACATATACCAAAACAATGGATGCATCAATTAACTAGTCAGCACGGGCTTAACTAATATATATATACCTGGCCGGACTCGGTTCGGTGACCGGAGCAGTCAGCACGGTCTCCTTCGTCTTGTACCTCCATTGTGTCACCGGAGCCATCATGAACATAGTCCTCCTCTTGTACCGGCATTAATGGGTCGAAGCCACCATCATAAACATAGCCCTCTTATTCATCTAGCTGATCAACGGTGTCGAGGAGAAATGACGCAACATCATCACTTGATCCATTTGCGATTATGTCCCCCAACATCGCTTCTGTTTCTTCGTCTCGGGAGTGCTCCATAGTTTCTGCAAATATTTACAACATGTCAATTATTATTCAAACATGGTACAGATGGATATATATATATATTAGTGGCAAACGTAGAACTAGCTAGCTAATCACAATAAGGAATCATGTTAGTGGCCTCGACACAACGCTTCAAGGGTTTGGGGTGGCCTCGACGATAACGCTCTTTTAACTTGATAAATTTGGGTGGCCTCGAGAGAGTTAATTTGTCGGGTAGGGGCGCGGCGGGAGGGGGTAGGAGACCACAACATCGTTTTCTCTCTAGGGTTTGGGTGTCCTCGAGAGTTTTGGTCGAGCGAGAGGGCCAAGGGGGGTGCTGCAGTTGTATAAGTTATCACGGTCGAGAGGGGGTATATATATATATCCACCGCCCCTCATGTCGAAGTTATCTAGAGGGGGTTATATCTTCTTCTCCTCTTCTTTATCTTCTTCTCCCTCGAGAAAGGAAAATAATTAAGGAAAAGGAAGAAAAGAGAAAAAGGAAGAAGGAAGAAGAAGAAGAAAAAAAGAGGAGAAGAAGAAAGGAATAGAGAAAGAAGAAAAAATAGAATTTCTTCTTTCTCCTCTATTCCTTTCTTCTTCTCCTCTTCTTTTTCTTCTTTTTTCCTCTTCTTATTTATTTCTCCTCTTCTTCCTCTCCTCTTTTTCTCCTTTCTTACTCTTCTTATTTTCCCTTTTCCTCTCATTCTTTTAGTATTGCTTGTTCTGAACAATAAATACACATATGAACAATAAATACATATATGAACAAAAACATGCTCTGAACAATTTTTAAACATTACATACACATAGCCACATACATACACATATACATTATATATATATATATATATTGAACAAAAAATTAAACTAATAAAAATGAAAAAACAGAGCCGCATATATATATATATATATATATATATATATATATATATATATATATAGCCACATACATACACATATATATACATTGAACAAAAAATTAAACTAATAAAAATGAAAAAAAACAGAGCCGGTGCGGCGCGGCGGCTCACAGCAGGGGCGACGGCGACGGGGCAGGGGCTTGGGGCGCGGCGCGCGGGGGCGGGCGATGGCGATGGGGCAGCCTGGCGGCGATGACGGCGGGCGCGGGCTCGGGGAGGACGGCATGGGCTCGGGGAGGCCGGCGCGGGCTCGGGGAGGCCGGCAACGACGACGGGCGCGGGCGACGGCGACGGCGACGGCGGGGGCGGCGGGCGGCGTCGGGGCAGCCTGGCGGCGTCGATGTGCTCGGCGTCGTCGGGGGGCAACTGGTGGCGATGAACTCTGCAAAACTGCGAAGTGCTACTTATATACAAGGAGCATTGGTCCCGGTTGGTGGCACAAACCGGGACTAATGCACCCTTTAGTCCCGGTTGGTGCCACCAACCGGGACCAAAGGCCTCTTTTTCGGCAGCCCAAAGGGCGGGAAGCTGCGGCCTTTAGTCCCGTTTGGTGGCACCAACCGGGACCAATTCCCCCCCTTTAGTCCCGGTTGGTGCCACCAACCGGGACCAAAGGCCCCTGTGCTGCCCGCATCGGGGCCAAAGTTTAGTCCCACCTCGCTAGTTGAGAGGGACACGCAGTGGTTTATAAGCCCCACTGCCGCACCCCTCTCGAGCTCCTCTCTACTGCAGGCTTATGGGCCTACTTGCGACTGCTTTGCCTGATGGGCCTTCTGGGCCTACTGCGGGCCTGAATCCTGGCCCATAGTAGGGTTTCAAGTCGTATTCAGGCCGTGGGGCCCCAGTGGGGTGCATTTTTTTTGTTTTTTTGTTTTCTTTACTTATTGTTGCTATTTTTATTTTTTTTCCAGTTTTTTTGTTTTGTTTTGTGCATTATTTATTTTCTTTTGTTTTTTGCTTTATTTTTAATTCTTTTTGCTTTTAGTTTTAAGAAAATTATAAACTTTCCACTTTTTTTGTTTTATTTTGTTTCTACTTACAACAAAATACTTATTGTTGCTATTTTTAATTATTACAAGGGCCGAACCATAAGACATTAAAGCATTTCAAATGAACTCTGAAAAAGTTGAAAGTTGGCATGGTATCATAAATTGACCCACACATAGCATGTGCATGTACAAAACGGACAATGGTATCATACTCGTCAGTTACAAAGTTGGCATGGTATCATCATAATAGTTGCGGGAGAAAGTCTTCACTTTTTCTTCGCTTGTGTCATTTGCTTATTGCGCCGTAACCATGGATAATCTTCATCGTTTATCAGGATGCTGGGGTCAGCCTTGACTTTAAAGGGAGGAATTTCATGAAACTTTTCATAATCTTCAGACATGTCTGTCTTGTCCTCCACTCCCACGATGTCCCTTTTTCCTGAAAGAACTATGTGGCGCTTTGGCTCATCGTATGATGTATTCGCTTCCTTATCTTTTCTCTTTGTCGGTCTGGTAGACATGTCCTTCACATAGATAACCTGTGCCACATCATTGGCTAGGACGAACGGTTCGTCAGTGTACCCAAGATTTTTCTGATCCCCTGTTGTCATTCCGTACTGTGGGTCTACCTGTACCCCGCCTCCTAACACATTGACCCATTTGCACTTAAACAAAGGGACCTTAAAATCATGTCCGTAGTCAAGTTCCCATATGTCCACTATGTAACCATAATATGTGTCATTTCCCCTCTCGGTTGTTGCATCAAAGCGGACACCGCTATTTTGGTTGGTGCTCTTTTGATCTTGGTCAATCGTGTAAAATGTATTCCCATTTATCTCGTATCCTTTCCAAATCAATACAGTCAAAGATGGTCCCCTGGATAACAAGTACAACTCATCACAAACAGTGTTGTCACCTCTGATACGTGCTTCCAACCAACTGCTGAAAGTCCTGATGTGTTCACATGTAATCCAGTCGTCGCACTGCTCCGAGTGTTTGGAGCGCAGACTGTTCTTGTGTTCATCGACATACGGGGTCACCAACGTAGAGTTCTGTAGAACTGTGTAGTGTGCTTGAGACCAAGAATATCCGTCCCTGCATATTATTGAGTCCCTTCCAAGCGTGCCTTTTCCAGTTAGTCTCCCCTCATACCGCGATTTAGGGAGACCTATCTTCTTAAGGCCAGGAATGAAGTCAACACAAAACCCGATTACATCCTCTGTTTAATGGCCCATGGAGATGCTTCCTTCTGGCCTAGCGCGGTTACAGACATATTTCTTTAGGACTCCCATGAACCTCTCAAAGGGGTACATATTGTGTAGAAATACGGGGCCCAGAATGACAATCTCGTCAACTAGATGAACTAGGACGTGCGTCATGATATTGAAGAAGGATGGTGGGAACACCAGCTCGAAACTGACAAGACATTGCACCACATCACTCCTTAGCCTTGGTATGATTTCTGGATCGATTACCTTCTGAGATATTGCATTGAGGAATGCACATAGCTTCACAATGGCTAATCGGACGTTTTCCGGTAGAAGCCCCCTCAATGCAACCGGAAGCAGTTGCGTCATAATCACGTGGCAGTCATGAGACTTTAGGTTCTGAAACTTTTTCTCTGCCATATTTATTATTCCTTTTATATTCGACGAGAAGCCAGTCGGGACCTTCATACTAAGCAGGCATTCAAAGAAGATTTCCTTCTCTTCTTTGGTAAGAGCATAGCTGGCAGGACCTTCATACTGCTTTGGAGGCATGCCATCTTTTTTGTGCAAACGTTGCAGGTCCTCCCGTGCCTCAGCTGTATCTTTTGTCTTCCCATACACGCCCAAGAAGCCTAGCAGGTTCACGCAAAGGTTCTTCGTCACGTGCATCACGTCGATCGAAGAGCGGACCTCTAGGTCTTTCCAGTAGGGTAGGTCCCAAAATATAGATTTCTTCTTCCACATGGGTGCGTGTCCCCCAGCGTCACTCGGAACAGCTAGTCCGCCGTGACCCTTTCCAAAGATTACGTGTAAATCATTGACCATAGCAAGTACGTGATCACCGGTACGCATGGCGGGCTTCTTCCGGTGATCTGCCTCGCCTTTGAAATGCTTGCCTTTCTTTCGACATTGATGGTTGGTCGGAAGAAATCAACGATGGCCCAGGTACACATTCTTCCTGCAGCTTGCCAGGTATATACTATCGGTGTCAAGTAAACAGTGCGTGCATGCGTGGTATCCCTTGTTTGTCTGTCCTGAAAGGTTACTGAGAGCGGGCCAATCGTTGATGGTCACGAACAGCAACGCCTTTATGTTAAATTCCTCCTGTTTGTGCTCATCCCACGTACGTACACCGTTTCCATTCCACAGCTCTAAAAGTTCTTCAACTAATGGCCTTAGGTACACATCAATGTCATTGCCGGGTTGCTTAGGGCCTTGGATGAGAACTGGCATCATAATGAACTTCCGCTTCATGCACATCCAAGGAGGAAGGTTATACATACATAGAGTGACGGGCCAGGTGCTGTGATTGCTGCTCTGCTCCCTGAAAGGATTAATGCCATCCGCGCTTAAAGCAAACCATACGTTCCTTGGCTCACTTGCAAACTCATCCCAGTACTTTCTCTCGATTTTTCTCCACTGCGACCCGTCAGCGGGTGCTCTCAAGTTCCCGTCTTTCTTACGGTCCTCACTGTGCCATCGCATCAACTTGGCATGCTCTCCGTTTCTGAACAGTTCAACCGTGGTATTATAGGAGCGTACCACATCACCTTCGCAGGAACCCTCTTCCTGGGGGGCTCGCCGTCAACATCACCAGGGTCATCTCGTCTGATCTTATACCGTAATGCACCGCATACCGGGCATGCGTTCAGATCCTTGTACGCACCGCGGTAGAGGATGCAGTCATTAGGGCATGCATGTATCTTCTGCACCTCCAATCCTAGAGGGCATACGACCTTCTTTGCTGCGTATGTATTGTCGGGCAATTCGTTATCCTTTGGAAGCTTCTTCTTCAATATTTTAAGTAGCTTCTCAAATCCTTTGTCAGGCACAACATTCTCTGCCTTCCACTGCAGCAATTCCAGTACAGTACCCAGCTTTGTGTCGCCATCTTCGCAATTGGGGTACAACCCTTTTTTGTGGTCCTCTAGCATGCGATCGAACTTCAGCTTCTCCTTTTGACTTTCGCATTGCGTCCTTGCATCGACAATGACCCGGCGGAGATCATCATCATCGGGCACATCGTCTGGTTCCTCTTGATCTTCAGCAGCTTCGCCCGTTGCAGCATCATCGTGCACATCATCTGGTTCCTCTTGATCTTCAGGAGCATCACCGTATTCAGGGGGCACATAGTTGTCATCGTACTCTTCTTCTTTGCCATCTTCCATCATAACCCCTATTTCTCCGTGCCTCGTCCAAACATTATAGTGTGGCATGAAACCCTTGTAAAGCAGGTGGGTGTGGAGGATTTTTCGGTCAGAGTAAGACTTCGTATTCCCACATACAGGGCATGGACAACACATAAAACCATTCTGCTTGTTTGCCTCAGCCACTTTGAGAAAATCATGCACGCCCTTAATGTACTCGGAGGTGTGTCTTGAACCGTACATCCATTGCCGGTTCATCTGCGTGCATTATATAATTAAGTGACCAAATTAATAGAAGTTCATGATCACATTAAAACCAAAGTACATACATAGTTCTCATCTAACAACATAAAGCTCTGCAGAGCATCTAAATTAATTAAACCATACACTGAAACTATGTAAAACATTTCAATGCGAAAACAAATGCGATCATAATCGCAACCAATGTAACAACTGATCCAACGGCATAATGATACCAGGCCTCGGTATGAATGGCATATTTTCTAATCTTTCTAATCTTCAAGCGCATTGCATCCATCTTGATCTTGTGATCATCGACGACATCCGCAACATGCAACTCCAACATCATCTTCTCCTCCTCAATTTTTCTAATTTTTTCCTTCAACAAATTGTTTTCTTCTTCAACTAAATTTAACCTCTCGACAATAGGGTCGGTTGGAATTTCCGGTTCAACAACCTCCTAGATAAATAAAATCTATGTCACGTTGGTCGGCATAATTGTCATAAACAATAAATGAACCAATAGTTATGAAAAGATAATATATACCACATCTGAATCATAGACAGGACGAGGCCCGACGGGGGCGGATACCAAAACCATCGCACTATATAAGATGCAATAATAAAAGTAAGAAAATTATGCAAGTATCTATATAAACATACAAGTAAGAGTTTTTTTTCCTTTCAGAAAGAAGATAAGAACAAGAGGCTCACCACGGTGGTGCCGGCGACGCGGGCGATCGACGGCGGTGAAGACGGGGACGGGACATGACAGACCGCTAAACCTAGACAAATATTGAGAAAAATGGAGCTTGGAGGTGGAGCTTGGAGAGGAGAAAGCTTAAGTAGTATGGCTCGGGCATTCCATCGAACACCTCATGTGCATAGGAGGTGAGCTAGAGCAACACAAAGCTCTCTCCTCGCCGGCCATGAAAAACAGAGCAGTGAGAGTGCTCTGCTCGCGGGGTATATATAGGCAATTAATTGGTCCCGGTTCGTGGCATGAACCGGGACTAAAGGGAAGCCTTTGGTCCCGGTTCGTGCCACGAACCGGGACCAATAGTGGTGGGCCAGGAGCAAGGCACATTGGTCCCGGTTCGTCCTGCCAACCGGGACCAAAAGGTCCATACGAACCGGGACCAATGGCCCACGTGGCCCGGCCGGCCCCCTGGGCTCAAGAACCGGGTCCAATGCCCCCATTAGTCCCGGTTCTGGATTGAACCGGGACTAATGGGCTGGACCGGCCTGGACCATTGCCCCCTTTTCTACTAGTGGAAATGACCCGCGCGGGGGGGGGGGGGGGTCTGTGGGGATCAGAGGGAGTATATTGTACGTTCATAAGCGAAACAAACATATTGTACCCACCCTAGTTCTGTTTCAATCAATCTCCGGACCCCGAGATGAAATCGAGAGAGAATGAGTAGGGGCATGTGTGATACTCCCTCCGTCCGGAAAAAGTTGTCTCCATGGCGTTTTTGCAGAAAACCCCTCCCTAGATTCCCGACACAACCCGCACTCCTCGTCTTCTCCGCTCGACCCTCCGCCGTTCCGACACAGGCGCATGGATGCCGGCGCTGCCCCACACCGTGCTGCTCTCCTGCTCTCCCGCGCGTCCACCTCCGCTGCTGCAGCTACCTCCTCTGCCGCTCCCTTCTTCCTCATGCAGAATCCCTGCCTCCCTTGCCTGCCTCCCGAATCTCTCTTCTTTCTCCCCAAAAATCCTTTCTTCTTCCTCCCGCCGCATCTCCTGCTCGCTCCCACCCCCTCCCTCCTAGCATTGATGGAAGAAGCATGGTCGGCGATGCGGCCTTCCGCCCCCGCCTCCCCCGGCGCCGCCGCCCCGGCACCCGTGGTGTGGGGCGTGGCCGCTACGACGCGGCTGGATACGATGGCCAAGAAGTCATCTGCGCAGGCGGTGCGCAGGATCATGTCCAGCTGCGCCAACTCGACCGGCCTAGCCCCCGTCGTCGATGCCAACGCCATCATCTCGCTCGCCTCCACCGTGGGCCGCCTGGTCGCGATGCCCGAGGTGCTCGAGGAGGTGCGCGACGCCGCAGCGCGCTGGAGGCTCGCGTTCCTGCCCACACCCGTTGAGACCATCGAGCAAGAGAGGTCGAATGTTTATTTTAGCCGGCCCAGACCCTCGTATTGCTGTTTTCATTTGCTGAATAGAGCTTAAACTCTGCACTTTCATGGACTAAAGTTCATTTTGCTTGATGCTCTCTGCATTGCTGTATTCAGTAGGGCCATTGGCAAGCTGCTGCTATTTCTGTTGATCTGCTTCTGCTATTTCAACTGATATGTTGTCCCTCTTGTCTCCAGAATTGCCTGCTGTTGCTATTGATGTGTTGCTGCTACTGCTTCAATTCATGGTGCTGCTGCTTCAATTGCCAACTCTTCTTGCCGTGCTGCTGCTGCTTCAAATCAACAAGGGAGGCGATGACAACATCTAGTCCCGATTTTCTGCCAGGAACAAGTGAGCCATTAATTTTTGACTAATACATTATCCATTTTATTTCTTCAGAAGCTAGCTCATTCTCAAAAATAAAGGAACATCAGAAAACCAAAATGCCTTGCCTTTTAAACCAATAAACAATGAAAACATTGAAGTAAAGCAAGCAGTAGAGATATCATTAAAGTTCAGAAATTAAGTGAAGTAGGCAAGTGGTGACAGGGAAGGAGAAAATTCAGTTTCAGTTTTGGGATGGTACAGTACTCCCTCAAAAAGACATACACATGATAGAGATTGTGTTCCTAAATCAACATCAAGTTTAGGAACAAGTGTGTTCCTAAATAATCTTCAGTTTAGGAACAATCTTGAGTTTTCACTATATTTATTGTCAAGTCTGAAATTTTGACAGTAATACTGTGACATGTTCAGACTAGGAATAATCTTCAGTTTAGGAACAACTTTGATGATTCTCTTGATTGATCATAGTGTATTCTTTGGATTGATGATCAAAGTTCAAAGAATTAGCCTAAATGCACATTGATGCCCATTCATCTTTCTCAAAGTTCAAAGCATTATCAACATTTAGCCTGAATGCACATTGATGATTCCAGAAAATAAGTTTATAACCACTCTAGATTTACAAGTGTTTACTGAAGAATATTCTGTTTATGAAGTAGACCAACAATATTCATCTTTTTTCTGTTTATGAAGAAGAAGAATAATCCTAGCTAATTAAAATAATTCCAATTTTAGGGACATGTTTTTACCAACTCTTAGTTAAGGGATTGTGGCAGTTTTAAGTAGCACACCATGACACTATTTGCACAAAACAGAGCTCACTGAGAAGTAAGACTATGATCAACATCAAACTACTTGACAAGCAGTGATCACTACTGAACATGATCATATTCTAGTACATCAAACTGAGTTTTTTGTAATCTTATTCTGAGAGATTAAAAGTAGATGGTCATTCCTTAAAGTAGATGGTAATTTTGTAGATGACATACACATGACACAAGACATACACATGACACATGACATACACAAGAGATACACATATACACAAGACATACACATGACACATTTCATACACAAGACATACACATGACATACTCCTATCCTTTCTTTTCCTATTCCTTTTCTCTTTCCTTGTCCCTTTCTTTTTCCTTTCCCTATCTACTCATTTCCTTGTTCTATAATGGCCTTGGTGTCAGTAATTAGCTCCGGACTGCAGTATACACCGGTTATTTCCTCTCCAGCATTATGTAGACGTTCCTTGTGCAGATGCGGCATCTTGTAGTTGTCTCCTCCTTGATCTTTCATCACTTCCACCATGACTGCTTGCAATGTCATAAAGCTTTTGAACAGCTTATGGGAATCGTAGTTCTCAAACTCCTCCTCTACACCCTGTACCAGTTCCTGTATATTCATAGGCGCTCTGCAGTCGGTTAGGGATTGGAGGGAGCAGTGGAAACAAAGATCTAGAACATTGAGCTCAGGGCTGTTCGGTGGTTGTTGCAATAATTGATTATCCAGATCTGTGTGTGCCACGGCTTCTAGAAAACCAGCATCATTAGGGAGGGCATGTGGTGTTGCATTATCTTGTTGAATTAAGATCATTGTGTCCTCGTCACCATCAGGCCATTTGTCTTGAATGGCAGGGATTACTTTATTGATCAGATAATCTCTGCACACAGGTCTAGTAACTTTGACCGGCCTCAAGTCTATTGTCCCCCTATCTCTGTTCTGGCTTGTTCGTTGTGCCTCGGTCTCTACCGCGAATGGCTAAATGCCAAGTTTTCCATCAAATGTCAATCTCCCATCGTCATTGTAGTGAGGTTTGGCCACAGCTGTTAGAAACATTACCTTCCCAATGCTATGAGTATTGTGCACAGTTCGATTTGGTTCTTCTTCTCTAGGCAGTACGCAGTAGCTACTCTTCACTCGGGTCATTTCATACCATTTCTCATCGACGTGGACCATATTTGTCATTGGCTTGAAACTGGGCCAAGCACTTGATATCCATCTTTCATCCATCATGGATAGGCAAAACTTTAGTCTCGCTATCTTGTTCTGTGGCTTGAGGGTGGGTTTGATGGTGCCTGTGATGCGTTTTAGCTCTTGCAATTGAAATCTGTCATGTAGGGTTGAACGGGGCACACCTAAACACCTTGCTAGAGAACGGATGGGTCTTCTTTTGTTCAAAGGTACTAGATGACCCGTTGCGCCAATGGCGCAAAGGGCGAGAGCAAACCAAGTATTGAAAGCATGCACATAGGAATATTTAGACACCAACTGAAGCATAAGGAAATAGATACTTATAATTAGGTATATGATGTTCATACAATGGTTTTAACAGGCAAGCTACATAGGCATAGATGCATCATAGGAATAACAATTGTTGGGAAATGACAGTTCGTTATGAATAAATAGGAAAGAAAAAGGCTATTAAACTTGTCCTTCTATCACCAAATTCAATTTTATTGATCACCTACACATCAAATCAAAATGTACAACAAATATTTCTCATTTTGGTCTCGGTAAATAAGAACAGCAAATACTCCCTCCATTTTTATTTACTCTGCATATTAGAGTTGACTGAAGTCAAACTTCATAAAGTTTGACCAAGTTTATAGAAAACAATATAGACATTTATCATAATAAATCTATACGATGTGAAAGTACATTAATAATAAATTTAATGCTATTGATTTGTTATTGTATATCTTAATATTTTTATTTATAAACTTGGTCAAAGTTTGTAAAGCTTGATTTTGACCAAATCTAATATGCGAACTAAATAAAAACGGAGGGAGTATAAGACTAAAACATGTTAATAAGTTCAATAAAGGTTCCACTAGGACCAAAAGACGCTCAAACAACATCAATGCCTAAACTTTAGTAGCATGCCTATGTGACATCATATGTAGTTTCAAAAACCCACAACAATCACATGTAGGGCTGCTCCAAGAAACTCAAGAGCTTAATTTCATCTTGATGCAACGCGAAAAGAAGGCAATTTTTAGTTATCCATGACCACCAGAAGTAATCAGTACCGGGTCCACAAGGATTGCTGGGTACTGACTATTGAATGTTAGAAGAACTAAATGTATAGGAATAAGCTATAAGTACGACATAAGTACTCTGTCTAGAGCAGCCACTTACAACACAAAGAAGACATGAAAATTGGAATATCATGAATTCATAATAGAAAATATCAACATGATTAAGGTCTGGCCTCTATTCTGGATTGCTTTTTAAAGCTTTGCGTAGTAATATGGTATTTTAAAGATTGCCCAAATTTAAGAAGGAAACAGTACTGCTCATAACCTGAACAAATGGGATAGCCTGCTAGTTCCAGGTCGTTACTAAACTGTATTGCCTTTTTGTATCAAGTAAATTGTAAATCTAGCATGAAGAGAATTGACTGGCTGTGATATTGAGTCATTATTTAGACCTGTCTAATTTGCTCATCTTCAACCATTCAAGAAGATGTGATATTGAGTCCCAATCCAAGCATTATAAACATCAATCCAATTATCAATATGATCACACAATAATTTAGTATGGATTTTCACATAGAGACTGGATAGCAGCACATCTGTGAGCTTCTGAAAGAGGGCTTAACCAATGTTATCGAGAGAAATAAATGGTGATTATTTCCCAAACATTAATATTGTCCAATAGGGCTCACAGTGCGATTGCTGATCACATCCTCGTAATATAGAACAATACTCCGGATACTCTTAAAGCTCACTAAAGCATTAGCTGCCAACTCATTAAACCTCTTTAGTTTAGCAATCAACGATTTTGTGTCAATTGTTGGCTTATATTGAGCAAGAACATCAGCCTGCAGAGAAGAAAAATGGAGGACTGCTTTATTCTGCGGTACATCCACAATAGTACAGCAAATAAAGTAGTTAAAGGTGCGCTAAGATGTAGCGGGTTCATCCTTGCTTTGTGATACCAAAAGTTGCAGACATAAATAAAATTCATAACACTGTGGGCTGTGAGTAAGATGAAGAAAAGAAAAAAAGGTGAACCTTGCCTCCCGTGATGGTCATGAGCTTTATGAGTTCCATTTAGTTTCTTGGTATCTCTATCATAATCATTTGCCCCTAAAGAGATATATGAGCTTTATGACACATATTTTTGGTCGGAGGGAGTACATGATAACATGAGGTAAGTTCTTTTTCACAGTAATAATCTTAATCATGAGCCATCACTATGTAAAATCTCAGAGCTGGTAAAAAAGAGTTCATAGTCCAGACATGTCTATGGTACATCTAGGAACCAACCGTGACCATACTCCACTATGAGCAGGTCAAAAGCATGGGAAAAAGAAAGAGGCTCACCTTGGAACAAACACACTGAGCAAACACACAGCAGAAGAGGAAGCAGCAAATCAAGCTGCGCCATCTCACTGTGATCTTGATTTAGACCGCATGCCTGTACTTTGTATTAACTACATAGATACAACTTTTAAAGTTGAAGTTGAGATGACTAAATGAAATGAACATATGAGGCATTAGATTATTATATACAAACTCAAACATGAATTTATACATGGAACTGAATAATGCTAAAGGCGACAAGTATTTGGTATAACTGAAGTATCGAAAGCAGGGCCCATAACGCCACCGAAAAAGTATGATCACACTTTAGGTTACATATTTCATTTTTCCTGCATATTGCAGGTGCCACATAACCGAACCAATAGTACACTAACCAAAAGGTCATTGAGTAACCAATAAATGCCAGCTAACCAAAACGCCATATCTATAGAATATAGGGAGTTGTCTACCAACCGGAAGGTGTACCCAATGTTCTTTACATAACAGATTCTAAAACCTGGTAAATAAATTATTCTAAAACCTGCATATAAGCAATCAGATATTGTACCATTCTGTCAAGAAAATAGATAACTGAAGCACTCCTGCTGTATAAAACATGATTAACGGATGCACGCCGTAGATGAACGATTATATGCATATTACCAGCCTCATCCTATCGTCGAGAGGAGCAAACCACAAACGGAGTTGGATGGTATAATAAATGATTACTCAGGTGCATAATTCCTATGCTATTTTAATGAATGTGAGACCCAATCGCATAATATTGTCATTCAACCACTTGGCGAAAACTTTGCCCTTAGGAGGATAAGGAAAATAACAAATATTTTGGCAAATAGGCTCAGTTTCGGTACTGTACTCGCTGAGTCTGGTTGTAAAAGTATTAATGCCAGTTTTGGGAACATGTAGTTTAGCAGTTAAATCAAGCAAAAGACGGGAAAAGGATTCATCTTAGTGACTTCTGAGGAAGATATTTCAGTGTCAAATGGTACAACAACAACAAAGCCTTTAGTCGCAAACAAGTTGGGGTAGGCTAGAGGTGAAACCCATAAGATCTCATGACCAACTCATGACTCTGGCACATGGATAGCAAGCTTGAAACATGCCACCCAAATTGCAAAACTGTTATATAAAAAGAACAAAGAAACAGGTAAAATTGAAAGAATTGCACATCGACAGTTGGTGTCACCACAAACCCAATATTTAATCAGACGGCTCACAGAAGCAAAATTAGACCTACCTACTGTTGGCTCTTACTGGGAAATGGGGAGAAATGATAGCTAAGTGCACCTTGTAGCTTAACAGAGTTTGATCTATGCAAGATAAAGTGCAATTTTGAATAGATTCTTAACTGTAACATAATAAATTGTATTGTTTTATAGAAACATCTGTAGACAAATACTTGAAATAAAAATATGCCATGAACCCTTATTCCTTTAAAGGGTCTAAAATAAATAAGCATCAATATGTATGACCACACAAGCCATTAAATCTTGTGCTTTTAAATTTTCAATTACAGCAATGGAGTTCATTTTCGAGGGATTATTAACGGTCATGTATAATAAGTCGAATGAAGATCTGAAAGTACCTTGTAGGAAAGCTGATTGCAAAATTACAAATTGTAAGCCAAATCAGTTCAAATCTGACCAAACTCTGGATGACTATCTCATGATTCCCAATATACTGATCTTTCAAGGCATCAAACGAAGTGCACTCCCTATGAAATGTGAAATCGAGAAACAATCAACGCCTATGGAGTGGACACAAGTCAATAGCAATGCAAAATAAAGAAATAAGCCAAGCAAACACTCAACAACCTACCGAATGTTAGGATTAAGACATCCAGATGCTCTTCTTCTGGTGGAGCACAATGTTTACTCGAGATCAGATTCTACCCCGGATGAGTGTATGCATCGACAATAGTAAATTTCTCTCCAAGACTGTTGAAAAGAGCCAAAGGCATGAAGACAATTACCAAGCCAAGCAAACAGTAGCAGACACATATAACAGCCGATGTGCGGAATTACCTGTCACAAAACGAATTTATGTCAGGGATATCCTCATTGATATACGAAAAGCAGGCCAAGCAACCAATGAGCCCCTTGTACCTGTCGGAAAGAAACAAGAAGGAAAAAAATATCAAGGACAATGATCAAAAAGAATCAAGAGCGTTGTCTAGAAAGCATCCGAAATAAATGTCACAAACAATGTGTTCTTTCTCAATACACAACAAGCATAATATAGTGTAGAAATAAGCCTTGCTTCTCTAGACCTTTAATCAAGCTATGAAGGACATAATGTCAAAATGATAACTGCCGAGAAAGGAAATCACTAACATCCATGTGTAATATGTGATTGAGGTTAATGCCTAGCAAATTACCAAAGATTATATGCACATAGGAATATTAAAACCTGCAGGTATTTCTTGGTACAGAGCAGACCTACGAATTCTATTACAAAGCACCCACGCGGTCTCGCTCCTCTTTTTCTATCGCTGCCGCTGCCCGTGCTACCTGCCTTTTTCTCTCTAGCACCATGGGGATCGGGGGAAGGGGAGCTAGGGATGGAAGGTGGAGGGACTAGCGTGGGGAGGTGGAGGAGGAGGAGAGGCGGAGGCACGGGAAAGAGAACGGAGGAAGTGGGGAGGCGGCGACAGCGGCTAGGAGGGAGGTCGAGGAGGAGGAGGGACGGTCGCGTGCTGTCGTGGGCGTGGGTGGGGAAGCTGATGCAACCAGACACCAAAACTATTAGCTGCCTGAAGGAGTGATGGGCGACGCGGAGGGCGACGCGTCTGGGACGCGCGATGCGGAGGGCGACGCGTCTAGGGCGTGCGAGGCGAAGGGCGACGCAGCGAGCGCCGCGGCGGAGGTGGCCGGCTGGACGGTGGTGCGGCCTGCCGCGGGGCGGCCGCGGAGGGGCGCGCTGCCAGAGGGGCGGCCCCCTGCTCCGTCCTTCTCCGGCAGCCGGTTCTGGGCGCTAGAGGGGTTTGACTCCGACATCGACGCCGACGAGGTAGGTTCTCAGGTGAGTTTAGGTAGTTCCGGTGGTTCGCCGAGGCCCAAGGATGGGTGCTCGGTGGGCGATTTCATCGCCCGTGCGGAGGAGCTTGGGGGCTCCTTCGTGGCTGGTCGGCGGCGTGCTTTTGCTCCCGGAGGGAATGGAGGCCGCCGCCTGGCGGCGCGGATCTGGTGCCCGCCAAAGGGGGTGGATGCGGGCCCAGAAGGCCGCTCGTGCGCCATCCCGGTGGCGGTCCGCCGAGATCTGGTGCTGGCGGAGCCCCCTCGGGCTCTTTCGTGCCCGCCGGAGCCGGCCGGGGCTGGCGACGGCGGCGGCGGGGCTGGCCGGGCAGGGGCTGCACGGAACCTGGCTAGGGTTTCCGGGGCACCGACGGCTGGGCCTGTTCCGGTGTTGGGCCAAAGTGATTGGCCCAGCCTGCCAGGGGGTGGGCTGGGGGACCCTGCGTTGGGCCAGCAGGCTTCAGCGCCTGCGGGGCCGGTGGGCTCAATGTCGCTCCCCACCGTGACTGGGCCAGGAGGGGGGCAGGGGCTACCCACCGAGTCGGGGCTAGTCCAATCAGGCCGAGTGGCCGGTTGCGAGCCTGCGCCTCGGCCCGGGCCCAGCGTGACGGAGAAGCCGAGGCCGTCTCCTCCTATTAATAGGTGGATGTGGGTTCCGAAAGGAACCCTAGATCTATCGCTAGGGTTTCCTGCCTCTCCCACGCAGGTGCGGCGCTTCGGACATCTCGCGTGTCGTCTGCTCCGATCCGCCCCTCCTCCTCCCCTTTCGTGCTCATACGCCACTGTGGTGCGGATGGGGTCCCGCCGGAGTGACAAGCCCCCCATGTCACCCCCGATCCCGGCGGCGGAGCGCCAGCGTGAAAAGGATCTGCGGGCGAAGGCGCTCGCCAAGGTGCCAGTGTCTCCAGCGGAGGATGGGGGCTGGGGGCCGCCGCCTCCATGGTGGATCGCTGAGCAGGAGCGGAAGAAGGACGAGGAGCGAGAGCGAAAGAAGAGGAAGAAGGAGGAGTATCGGCGGCGGGGACTCGAGCAGAAGAAGGAGCTCAAGCGGAAGGAGTCCCAGCTCCCTCTGGGCGGCGAGCGGGCCGGGGTTCCGCAGGCCAAGAAGCCAAAGCATAAAGGGGACGGCTCGGCGCCGCTGCTGTTGGCGGCTGGCCACGAGGCTTCTAAGGGATCGGCGGACGCCTCGATCCCCGTGGAAGAGGCCGACGGGCCGGAGTGTTTCAAGTGCGGCAGGATGGGGCACTACCAGAACATGTGCTCCTTCAAGCCCCTGTGTGTCGTCTGCCACGGGGAAGGACATGCGTCTGCCTACTGCCCCACGAGGGGGAGGCCCCTGGCGCTGCAGATCATGGGCAACGCGATTCCGGGCGAAGGCTTCTTCTGCCTCCCTTTCGTGGACACGGAGGGGGAGGAGGTCCGTGCCCCTCTCGTCTCGGATACGGCGATCATTTCGGCGGCGCCGGGCAAGCTCTCCATCCCTATCCTCGAGGCGGAACTCCCTCACCTCTTCGAAGGGGAGTGGGACTGGCAAGTCTCGGCCGTCGGAGCCGACCAGTTCTCGGTCGTCTTCCCCGACAAGTCCATGCTAAGGATGGCAATCCGCAGCGGCAAGCTCTACTTCTCCCTCCACGACATCATGGCGGACATCAAGGAGGCGCGCCCAGAGGAGCCCACGGCCGAGCTCATGCCAGACACCTGGGTCAAGCTGTGGGGCGTGCCACCCAAGCACTGCCACGTGGACCGCCTCATGGCCGCCACTGTGATGATTGGACGCCCGATGGAGGTGGATCTGGCGTCGCTGTCCGGCCTGGGTCCGGTGCGGATGCGTTTCGCGTGTCGTGCCCCGGATAAGCTCAAGGGATACGTGCAGATCTGGTTCAACAGCGAGGGATACACCTTCCGCCTTGAGGCAGAGGCGGGCGCTCAGCAGGGCGCGGCTCCAACCCCCCTCCGCCTCCGCCGTCTGACCTCGACAAGGGCCAGGAAGACAAGGACAAGGACAAGGACAAGGACCAGAACATGAGCACGGGGGATGACTCCATCGACATGGCTACTTGGGACAAACTGGGCCTCAAGGACAAGGATGGGCAGGCTGCGCCTCCGGCGGTGGGCGCGGCTCAGGATCAGGAGATGTGCCAAGTGGTGGTGGGCAGCAACGAGACGGGTTTCAACCAGTACGGATCCAACATGACCATGAGCCTTGACATCGACAAGGGCGTCTCGGCGTCCTGCGACTCGGAGGGCCGCTCGACGCTGGTCTCCCCGGTGGTTGCGCTGGTGGACGCGTCAGGGGCTGTGGCAAGCCCTCCCAAGGTGGTGACCGGCAGTGGCGGCGGCGTGTTGAAGCTTCAGAAGAAGATGGCGGGCCGCAAACCACCTGCGGTGGAGCCAGCGGGCACCCCCGAGGTCCGTGCGAGCGTGTCAGTCCAGAGGCCGGTGGTGATGGCACTGGCCTCTCCAGGGGGGCGTGCAGGGGACACCCCATCGGTCATCCCCCCCCCCAACCTCCGGATGCTCTTCGGGTGGCAGTGGCCAAGGTGGCTCCCATCCCCACGGCCAGGCGGTCCAAGGCGGTGGCGTCCCCGGCGACTCAAGAGAGGACGAGCTCCCGTCCGAAGGGCGCCAAGGGCAACATGCCGTCACTCCAGCGGGCCCAGCTCCTCCAGGCGCAGAAGAACCTCGAAATCGAAGGTAACCCCATGCCCCGCTTTACGATTTTTGAAGATTATCCAGATGAGTGCTTGAGGGGTATCTTAGCGGATAGTGGCGTCGCGATGGCTGATGCGGGGGAAGCGCAAGAGGTGCTGTCTCTCATTCGTGCGAAGGAAATCGCGCAGGCTGCGCTTGCTAAGGCAGCGCAGGCCCGCGCTGCGCCTGTAGCAAAGGAAGCAGGGGCTTCTCTGGTGCCAGGTGTGCGGCCCGAACAGGAGGACCAAGTAGCAGGGGCTGCACCGTCCTCCCCCAACCGTCGTCCTGCCAAGACACGGCGCGTGGCCAAAGCAGTTACCGCTCGCGGTATCCGTCTACGAAACCGCATCATCTAATGCGTTTCATCTTCTGGAATATTCGAGGCTTCGGCCACGCTGGGAGGCGGACCCAGTTACGAGAGTTCATTAGGAACGAGGAAATCGACGTGGTCGGATTGCAAGAGACTATCAAGGCCGATTTCAACCACCGGGACTTGCTTGCGGTTGACCCGTTGGAGCGTTTCGTCTGGCACTGGGTGCCTGCGGTAGGACACTCCGGGGGTTTGCTGCTAGGAGTTAACCTAGTCTGCCTTGAAGTGGTGGCTTGGGACGCCGGCCGCTTCTTCCTGTCGGCCCACGTGCGGCACCGCGCCACTCTTCAGGAGTGGGTGGTGATTGCCGTGTATGGCCCGGCCAATCACTCGCTCTCGCTGGAGTTCTTGGAAGAGCTTCAGACAAAGGTGAGGGCTGTTGGCGTGAGCAACCTTCCTCTGTTGGTGGGGGGTGATTTCAACTTGATCCGCTCGGGAGCGGACAAGAACAACGGTATTATTAACTGGTCAAGGGTGGCCATGTTTAATAATGCTATTGCTTCCATGGCCCTTAGGGAAGTGGCCCGCGTGGGGGCTCGATATACCTGGACTAACAAACAGCTAACGCCGGTGCGTTCGGTCTTGGACAGGGTTTTTATGTCCTCGGAGTGGGAGGTGTTGTTCCCCCTGTGCTCTCTACACGCAGAAACTAGGATCGGGTCGGACCACGTCCCCCTCATCCTTTCCTCGGGGGAGGAAAGGCTTAAACGTAGCCCGCGTTTCTTCTTCGAAACAGCATGGCTGGAGTCTCCGGATTTCGAGCAAACCTTCCTTTCGAAGTGGGCGAATTGCGTTGCTCGCATTGGGCGAGTACGCGGCCCCATGGAGTTCTGGATTGCCGCAGGGGCGGGTATGCGAGCGGCTCTCAAAGGGTGGGGAGCTAATCAGGGTAGGGCGGATAAGCGGTTAAGGGTGCGCCTGACCGAGGAGCTAGCCCAGCTAGACGCAGCGGCAGATCTGCACATCTTTTCCGCGCAGGACTGGGCCCAGCGCTACGCGCTTGAGGCCCAAGTCGAATCCCTCCTCAGGGCCGAGGAAGAGTACTGGCGTAGGCGCGGTGGAATAAAGTGGACGCTCAAGGGTGACGCGAACACAAAATACTTCCACGCATACGCAAATGGCCGACGCCGTAAGTGCGCTATCCTTCATCTTCAATCGGAGCAGGGGCTCCTACTGCGGCAACAGGATATCATCCGGCACATCTACGAGTTCTACATCCAACTCATGGGTTCCAGGGAGGAACCCAGGGCTTGCCTGAGGGAGGATGTGTGGGAACCTGCGTTGCGGGTCACGGACGAGGAAAACGAGAACCTGAGCTTAGCCTTCCTCCCGGAGGAGATTGACAAGGCGACGCTGGGTATGAAATCGGACACTGCGCCGGGGCCGGATGGGTGGCCGGTGGCGATGTTCAAGCGGTTTTGGCAAGTGCTCAAAAACCCCATTTTTGACGTGTGTAATGGTTTTATGCGCGGTACGGTAGACATTTCCCGCCTGAACTTTGGGGTTCTCTCTTTGATCCCCAAGGTCCCGGGTGCGGATCACATCAGACTTTTTCGACCTATTGCTTTAATTAACGTCCCGTTTAAAATTTGTGCTAAGGCTTGTTCTACTCGCATGTCTCCGATAGCCCACCGCATTATTAGTAGAACCCAGTCCGCGTTCATTCAGGGCCGAAACATCTTGGAGGGGCCGCTGGTCCTTCAAGAAATTATCCACTCCCTTAAGCGCGCTCGACAGCCAGTGATTATCCTCAAACTCGATTTTGAGAAGGCGTACGACCGCATGAACTGGGAGTTCCTCCGACAGGTACTCCTGGACCGAGGTTTCTCGTCGGTTTGGGTTCACCGCATGATGCAGTTGGTCTCGGGAGGCCAAACGGCGATCGCGGTGAACGGAGAAGTAGGGAACTTCTTCCGCAACAAGCGCGGGCTGCGTCAAGGGGACCCAGCGTCGCCGTTGCTTTTTAACTTCGTGGCGGACGCTTTAGGCGCCATGCTAGACAGGGCTCGTCTAGCCGGCCACATTAGGGGTGTCGTGGACAACCTAATCCCGGGAGGAGTGTCGCACCTGCAATACGCGGATGACACCCTTCTTCTTTTCGAGCCCGACACACATAGTATCGCTTCGGTCAAAGCCATACTGTTGTGCTTCGAACTCATGTCGGGACTAAAAATTAACTTCCACAAAAGTGAGGTGGTGTCCATAGGGATGGATGCGACAGAAAGTCAACGGGTCGCCAACCTGCTTAACTGCAAACTAGGCCAGTTCCCGTTTACTTACCTCGGGCTCCCAATAGCGGCAAAGAAGTGTACAATCGCTGACTGGGAGCCCCTCTCCTCCAAGGTGGCGAATAGGGTTTGCCCGTGGAGGGGCCGTTTTATGTCTTCAGGGGCAAGACTAATCCTTACCAACACCAGCCTCTCATCTTTGCCCATGTTTGCCATGGGTCTGTTCTTGCTGGCGGACGGGGTACACTCTAAGTTTGACACACCGCGGTCCCGTTTCTTTTGGGAAGGAGCGGGACCGAAACGAAAATACCACATGGTTAAATGGCAAGCCGTGTGTCGTCCCAAAACCCAGGGGGGTCTCGGGATCATCAACTCCAAGTTGATGAACATCGCACTAATGTGCAAGTGGATCTGGAAAATGACTCAGGGTGAGACTGGCCTCTGGATCGACCTCCTCCGGGCAAAATATTTCCCGCAAGGGGATTTTTTTGACGCGGCTCCCAGTGGGTCTCCTTTCTGGAATTCCATTCAATCCCTTAAACCCCTCTTCGCCAGGGGCGCAAAGTTTGCGGTTAACAACGGACACTCTACGCGTCTCTGGCTTGATCACTGGATTGGCCAGCGCCCATTATGGACGGAGTTTCGACAACTATACTCCTTAGCGGTCGAACCCGAACAACGGGTTGCCTCGGGTCTTAACACCTCCCCCCCTGTATTAACTTCAGACGTGAGCTAACCGGGCCGGAGTTGGCAGACTGGGACCGCCTTCTGACGCTACTTGCGGACGCCCGACTGTCGGAATCCGCGGACCTGATCTCGTGGAGACTTGCGAGCTCCGGCAAATTCTCTGTCAAATCCATGTACAGAGAGCTATGCCACGGTCAGATCCCGGCGGCGGCCACGGGGCTTTGGAAGGCAAAGATCCCGCTCAGAATAAAGGTCTTCCTTTGGCAACTTTGTCAAGATCGCCTTCCTACCTCTATTAACCTCGCTAAACGCAACGGCCCCGCCTCCGGCCCCTGTGCGCTGTGTGGGGTCCCGGAAGACGCTGACCATACCTTCTTCCTTTGCTCCCTGGCTCGTTTCGCTTGGAGCGCGGTCCGGGAGGCCGCGGGAGTGGATTGGGATCCACGCTCCCGACCTGAGCTCGTATCTTTCTTATCTGGGTTTCAAGGCGCGTCTCGTAGGGTCATGTGGACTTGTGTGGCGGCTATGCTATGGGCTATTTGGAATACCCGTAACAAGTATACTATTGAGGGGGTGTTTCCCTCGCATCCCGCTGACGTTATCTTCAAATGCATCATTTTCTTGCAGCAATGGGCACCGCTGGGAAGACAACAGGACTCTGATCTCCACCGCCAAGCTATCTGTCTCCACGCCGTCTACTCTGAGGCTCGAGCTCCGTCGCCTGCTCAACTGGTTGCCGCATAGGGATGGGCAACCCCCTTTTTGGTCTTAGTACCTTCCGAGCCTGCGTGCTCGTTGCTTTTGGGCCGTTCTCTGCCTTGTAACGCAACTGTGCGCTCATTTAGCGGCCTATCCTCTTATCAGTCGTGTTAGCTTATGTTGTTTCGGTCGGTGGTTGTGCTACTCTGCCTAAGTTTGGGGGCTTTATTAATTTAAAGCCGGACGTCTCTGACGTCTATGTTCTAAAAAAATAAAAAAAACCAGACACCAAAGCACCCAGCTCGGCGAACATAGTCACAAGTTCTACATCATTACAATACGTACAGAACAACCAGCACAACAACCTGATGCAGCACCGACATGCTCTCTAGGCTTTCAAAGAACTATCCATTGCAATGAAATTACTTAGCGCCATTTCAAAAAAATCATCTTGATATTAAAATTGTAACCCAGAAACATCTTGGCAGCAATAACACTCTCAACCTATAACCTAGCCAGTTCAAAAAAAAGTCTATCGCCATAGTATAAAACTGTCCTGCTTTGCAACAGCATAATACAAAATATATGATGTCCACTGCCCTGAACATGAGAGATTGAGAAGGCAATGTATCAGCTAGTGGCATCAGAAAAATTGTTTCAAAGATGACTGCAACTGCCTCAGGCTTAGAATTGTGGAACCGACTGGACTGATATGGACGTTTCACTGCATAACTTTGCAGTGTTTGAAATGATCATCACCTAGTCAGTAAAACAACTAATTCTACAGGATTTTATATGCTACCCAAATCTTATAACCCTAAACCCACACCAGATTTTGGAGAGGAAAACATGGGAGGTGAAGTAGAAAACACTTAAACTATTTTCCAGCCATCGCGTCATTATGTAGAGTGAAGATGAGAACGGTCCAAGTAGTAAATATAGTAATTTAAATCTTGTGCTTTTTATGGGATTTTTAAAATCACTTTGAGATGGCAGTTTCATAAGTAATTCAAAATCATGGCCAATACAGAAGTGAATAACAGGAAGGGTAAATTTAACTATAAGTATTTCCTCTATGTCCTACTCAAAGTGTTAACCAGTTAGAAACACAACAAATTAACTCCAAAAATACTGAACTTCTATCTATATGATTTTAAACCTCTTATTCTTTTATTTCTTTGTGAATAATTTTTACAAGGTCCAGCCTTCAGTTAGGGGGTCATCATAAATGATGAGAAGTTCAGAAAAGCAGAACCTGATCAAAGGGAAAGTTGTGGCTACTCTCGGGTGTACCTACACCCGAGTTTGGAAAAAAAAGAAAAACATGATCAAAAAATGTCAAAAATATCTGCAGTTTGGGGACATGAAACTTCATCAAATGTTCAAGCTTTTTGCAAGAATTCAGCTAAAAACAACATCCGAGGAGCTCTCACAAAAAAAAACCAAAATCAATGCTCAAACAGTGCACAAACTTAGAACATTGATTTTGTTTTTTTTGCCGAGAGCTCCTCTGATGTTTTTTTCGCTGAATTCTTGCAAAACGCTTGAACATTTGATGAAGTTTCATGTCCCCAAACTGCAGATTTTTTTGACATTTCTTGATCATGTTTTTCTTTTTTTTTCCAAACTCGGGTGTACCTACACCCGAGAGTAGAAAAGCTGGTCTCCTGATCAAAAGACCTGGCATGTCCTAGTCTTGAAGTGTTGTAGATTCATAAATAAAAGAAATAATGTATTATAGTACGATTTCCCAGTTTACCTATTGTATTATACACCCCTAACAAACAATTATGGAAATGTGAATAAGTTGTAAGAGGTAACTGGATGAAGATCATAACGACGAAGTTTACTGAATCGTGATTCATGACTATGGAAGTCAGAGCATATTTCTTCCAACAGTATTATACTCTAGCAGGTTGATCACCATTACATATGTTTGTCTTGTTAAAGTTATCGCAATTCTGAACTGCAAGGGTCAGAGGTACTGTAAAGTTGTTTTTCTTACATTATTTTTTATTTTTATTTGCAATGTCCTAGCTCTGTTTGTTTCGGAGGTCCATTAGACATAAGATCCTAATTAACGATTGGAGCAGGGCTTCCAATCAAATGCGAAGAGGAACGCACACTGCAACAAGGTTAGCGAATTAGAGATGAGCAGTAGTCTAATTCACAATGTGTGCCTTCCATCCACACATAAACAATGGCTAATTAGGGTTTGAGCGGCACAGACCTTGACTGGGACGCTGAGGAAGAAGTAGTGGAGGTGGCCCTCGACCTCGACGACGGCATTGAAGGGTATGGACCCGCGCACGAGGTCCTCGAGCAGGTAGATGGCGTCCTCGACAACGCGTATCCCGTCGAGGCGGAGGTCGGCGTCGACGTAGGAGACGGTGCGCACGCGGACGCGGCCACCGCCGGAGGTGACGGTGCCGAGCGGCTCGCCGTGGTAGCTGATGGCCACGTCGAGGCGGGCGTAGCCCAGCGCGAAGAGGTTGGGATTGCAGACGCGGGCCTTGAGCGCGGCGGAGATGTTGTGGACGACGGCAGGTCGCGCTACACGGGAGAAAGGAGGAGGACGGATGCGGGAGTAGTGAAGCGACCATGGGGATCGGGGGAAAGGGAGCTAGGGAGGATGGGGGGCGAGGGGCGGCGCGCGAATGGAGGAGGAGGCGAGGCGGCGGTGCGGATGGAGGAGGAGGCGAGGAGGCAGGTAGGGTTCGTGGGGAAGACGCCCTGCCCCTTTTTCTTTCCCCGCCGCTGCCCGTGCTGCCTGGCCGCTCGCTCGCTCGCTCGCTGCACTATTCATAGAGCAAAAAAGGAGACGTGGCCAGTGCCGCTAGTTGGGCGACGGGCTTCATCTTTTACTATGTAAATTGTGGCTGTTCTCGAGAGATCTAGTTCTTTTCTCTTCCTACCACTTTTATTTTTCTTGCTTGAAACATCAACTTCTTGGCCTGCTGCAAGTTGTTGTTTGGCTAGATTCCATATTCTTGTAACTGTTCGCAGATGAACATCTAGCATAGTCGCGATCAGCACCTTGTCATACACGTGAACCTGTCCATCTCTAAGCTCAATTACTCGCAGAGCAAAGTAAACACCGTGTCTCTCCTTGTCTGTCAAGTCCTTCCCTCTTGGATTGCCATGTGCATCAGCTTCTTGCACTTCTTCATCTTCTTGTGCATCTTGAGCTTCTTGCACTTCTGCATCTTCTTGTGCATATTGAGCTTCTTCCAATTCTGCATCTTCTTGTGCCTCTTGAGCTTCTTCCTCTTCAGGAAACCAATTCAATTCAATGTTTTCATCTTCATCTTCCGGCATCAAGTTTAAATCAATAGTGTCACCCTGTTGAGCTTGTTCTTCTTCTTGAGCTTCGTCCTCCTCTTCCGGCATCAAATTCAAATCAATAGCGTCACCCTGTTGAGCTTGTTCTTCTTCTTGAGCTTCGTCCTCCTCTTCCGGCATCAAATTCAAATCCATAATTGTGTGCTCCTATCTGATCTCATAACAAAAGTATACAAAAGATGAATGGTGAGCATATAATCATAACAAGAAAACCATGAAGAATCCTAGACAAAAAAGCAAAAAAAAACAAGAAAGAGAAAAGTAGAGATTAAAAGTACTCCTTGTTCATTTTGGTAACTAGAGAACACCTAGCTGCATATAATCATGGAAATTCAATTGACACTGAATGTTGTGCACTGACAGAGTTTCAAAGTTCATGTATAAAATTCAGATTGTTGTTATCTAACTGAATTTCAGTTGTCAAGTTTTTTGCACTCACATGCTTCTATCAGTGGTTATCTAACTGAATCTTGCTCATTTGTTTGTAACCTGTAGATGCCATTATCGATTTTTTGGTAAAGCTACTGGAGTTGCCAGTAAAGCATGCAAAGCGGCAAGAGTTGGCTGCTCAGTTTTTCTTGTACTGCCAAGATGGAAGGTGAGCACCAAAATTTCTGAAACTTTTTGCTACTGGACATGTGCCTGCATGAGACTGGAGTACTCATTGAAAACAGAGGAGTATTGACTCAAATTTTTGTATCTCAGTTTAAGTTACAGACCAACTGAAATTCAGTGTGAGCATCTGATTGTTAGGACCAACTGAAGAATGATCAAATTGACACAATTGTCACTATCAAGTTTGAAAGAGCAAATCCATAAGCATAAGTTCAGTAAACAAGGAGTTTAGTTTGAAAATTCAGTTACTGCTTGAGTGATTTGACACAAAAAATTACTCCCAAAAATTACAATGACTGTATATTGACTGCATATATTCACTGTACATGACTGAATTCAGTCAAGAAAACCTGTCAATTTCTAAATTCTAAACCCTGATTAATACTCCATGCATGCAACCCTGTCATTTTACTTGTGTTGAATAACCCATTTTTCCAACAGAGCATGCATGACTTGTGAACAAAATTCCCATTTTACTTTTCTTCAACACTGAACACCTATTGGATGATCTACACACTGAATGCATCAATTTAGAGTAAAATGAACCTGACATTAACATTTGAAGTTTATTTTGAACCTGACAATGAACCTGACATTAACTAAACAACAATATTTCAGTAGTTTCCTCAAATTTAGTGGAGTACTGCTCACTGAAAACAGTGGAGTATTCACTCAAATTTAGCATCTCCTATTCACTGCAAACTGATCTACTCCAGTACTTCAATTTTTTCTACTCAGTCTATAACATTCAGTTTTGATTTAGTCTACAATTTCGAGTACACCTACTGCTTCTTGTCCAATTGTTTATACTCAGTCTAGAACATTCATTTTGATTTAGTCTTGTCCAGTTAACTGAAGAACATGTTTATCCAGACCAAGAACATTCAGTTAACTTCTTTGACATTGGAGTTGAACACATTCAGTTTACTTTTTTGCAACATTTCTGCAGAGTAGATGATCAATTATGTTTCAAATTAATGAACAAGCACACTGTACGGAAATTGGAGCTCGGATTCTTCTTCTCACCAGCAGAAGCACGAGCAGGGGAGCTCCGGGCGGCAGCACGAGCAGGCCCGCCGGGGAAGAGCAGCAACTTGCAGCAGAAGAAGCTCGAGGTTGAGGATGAGCTTGAGTTCCAGGCCTGCCTAGAGCTCCAGGTCCAGGCGCTCGAGACCCAGGTGCGCGCAGGTCCTGTGCGGCGCCGGCACAGGCCCTGGGTGGCGGGAGGGATAGCAGCGCAGCCCTAGGCGGCGGGAGGGATCACGGTGGGAGAGGATGGCGGCGGAGCAGCGCCCTTCAGCAGTGGAGCCGCCGCCCGTCGAGGTGGTCGCCGCGGAGGAGCAGGTGGACGGCGCGACGGAGCTCGCCTCCGTCGGGCGACGCAGCTCGCCTCGGGCAGCGCAGGTGGGCAGGGGCGGCGGTGGTTCACAGCGGTGGCACATGCCCTGGCCATTGTCACGCGCTCGGCCCTATGGTGGGTGCCGACGGTGGCGCCGGCGACCACGGTGCGTGCAGGCGACGGAGAAAGGAGGAAGAAGCAGCGGGGTCTGATTAGCAAGAGATTTGAAGCTAGAAGGGGTTTTCTGCAAAATTGTAAATGAACTAAGCAGTGGATAACTTTTTCCGGACGGAGGGAGTACCTAATTAAGGCGGATTCAAAAAATTTAACCGGTGATCATAGCATCCGCAAATCATATATAAAGGGTATTCAATGTTTGTTTCGTTTTTGAACGTATAATATACTCCATCCGACCCTTTCTAGTTTACATATAAGTTTTATGTGTAGTCAAAGTATCTCTACTTTGATCAAACTTACAGAAAAAAGTATCAACATTCAACAACGCCCAATCAATATTGTTAGATTCGTACGTACTCCTAGATTTGTACTCGAGACGGTTTCCAATTTGTTTTCAACCATGTGAATGTGCTTGTTCTCGCGCATGCTCTTCCTACTAGGATTTCGCCACGTATAGCAAATCCAATAGTAACTTTTTTAAGCTCCCTGTCCAATAGTACTAGTGGAGTACTGACAACATATGTACTAGAGTATGCAGTGCTCATAGTATTACTCCCTCCTTCCATTTATATAGGGCCTATGTGGAGGAGAGAGATGTGAAAAAGTAAGGGGAGTGAGCTCTCATGCAAGAGCCTAGCTATATACGCATTCCTAGTTAAATACAATAAATATGAAGAAAGAGGTAGAGAGGAGATGGAAACAAGTACTAATACAATAGCCAACCTTATAATTGTTTTGCAGGAAATAGCCAACCTTATAGCCCACACTACTGTATGAGTGCATATAGATGATGGCTATAGATGACATGGCAGTTCCTTATAGCCATCAGTTGGCTATATTATTAACCATGCTCTAATGCGTTTTTCAAAACCGCATTTGACTATTGACAAGATTAATGGTACATAAGATGTATAATGTGGAAATTATATCATTGGAAGCTCCTTTCACATACGAATTTGACTGTACGCTTTGTGTAAGCTGCATGTCATATATTATTACTCTCACATTTGGTCAAAGTTAGCCTCGAAAAACGCATTAGGCCCTATATAGTAAATGGAAGGAGGGAGTAGTAGTGGATGTGGATCCTCTGACGTAGCTATCCCTGCCTTACCCTCCCTTTTGGTCACTTACTCGCGGACACCATGCTTGCTAGGCCCCGCATGTGAGTTACTCAATGGGTTCGGCCACGTCAGGGGATCCTTATCCGTAGTATACTCCCTCTGTTTTTATTTACTCCGCATAAAACAGAGGGAGCCGTAGTATAAATGACGTGGGCGGGGGAGGGGGAGGGATGTCAGTTTGCTCTCAACTGCGGTCTCGCAAGCGAGCAAAAATGCAAGACAAAGCGCGTTCCATTCGGTGAGCAACATGGAGGGTCCAGCATGCCGGGGTGCAATGCGAATGCGACAAGAGCGATGTACAGTCAAAACTGATTGACCGGTCATCAGCGGAACCACTATTCACACCAGAACCTTCGCTGCTCAGCCTATGCCAGCCACTACCCGAAAACCACACCTAATCTCCAGCCCGTTCCCCCACCTTTCGATCCCCTAGCCCGCATCAAGCGACCCCTAGTTCGCCGGAAAGCCATGGTGTGTCGCAAGATCACATACTACAAGATGCTGACGCCGGAGCGCCGCGCAGAAATCGCGGCGGCGGCCGGCGCCACAGACCTCCGCTCCCAAGCTCGCTTTGCGGCGGGCCAATCCCCGAGTTCTCTGGAGCCAAGCTACGGGTAGGACAAAGCCGATCCAATGTTCATGGCAGGAGTCGAGGCGCAGAAGGCCCCCAATGGGTATGAGACGATGGACGTCGACTTCATGCTGGCATTCGTGTCCCCCATGATGCAGGCGGACCAGCGGTTCAACCTGGCGATACTAAAGGAGGGCTGGGAGGCAGAGGCTCAACTCAATGCGGAGCGCGCGCATGGCGCTGCCATCGAGGCTCTCCTGCAGGCGGAACCAGAAGTCGTGGACGTGAACTGGGCGGCGGGGGCTCAACTTGAGGCGGAGCGCGCGGATGGCGCTGCCATCGAGGCCCTCCTGTAGGCGGACCAGGACGTCCTGGACTTGCACCGGGCGACAGAGGCTTAACTCGATGTGGAGCGCGCGGATGCCGCTGTCATCGAGGACTTCCTGCAGGCGGAACCGGACGTCCTGGAATTGAACCAGGCGGCGGAGGCTCAACTTGACATGGAGCGCGCGGATGCCGCTGCCATCGAGGCCCTCCTGCAGGCGGAACCGGACGTCCTCGACTTGAACCGGCGGTGCTCTCATCCGTGCAGAATGCCCGCACGCTCCGCGTGAACAAGTAGCTGCAGGCCGAGGACAACCACGGTGCGGAGACACACGTCGACAGCTACGGCTGGTTCGCGCCGGCAACCAAAGATGACGAGGCCGTCTTGTTCCACGAGCAGTGATAGTTTTTCTTTATGTTGTTGTTTTTGTGGATCTTTTGCTGTGTAAAAACATATATTTTTATGCAAGTCGCCTGACTTTCATCATTTGGGTCAGTCTACCATTTCAGGCGGTTGGATGAATATCCTGAGAATACCCTACGTCTCCTAACCCTTCTTCTTCACCTCTTCTTCTTCCCCAACAGACCACCGCACGAGCCGTATGGATCCTCCCCAACATGCGGTTGGATAAACATACTCTATGAACGAAAATTATGTGTCAACGGTAGGATGGCTGAGTTTAGTTTGTTCACATGTGACAACACGTGTCAGTGAGGGTGCGTTCCCTTGGTTGGGTTTGCAGCGTGCAAGAGCGAGTGTGTGAGGGTGCGGTACGACCGCAGCGTGTAGGAGCGTCCGTGTGAGGGTGCGGTGCGACCGCGATGGCTGTGCACAAGTGTACCTCGTTTTCATTTTGAAAACTTTAGGCAAGCTTGCCAAAAATGTGTGGCGAAGTATGGCGATGCAAGGCCTAGACCCAAACAGGATAAGTATGTACGTACTAGGAGTACTAGTGTGAAAAAATAAAGGCGGGGTTTTCCTTTGCGGGATTAATCGATACAAATCCTTGTTTGACGTGTCAATTAATGCGTATTTTTTCTTCAAAGCCCAAAGAGCTAACCATCTCACTCCTCATCGCTTGATTAATGTAGCGCCATGCAAACCAACCTTCTCACTTCCGCATGCATGCAGGGTATATTAATGCCCTTGGTTGCTAGTACGAGGCAAACCCCATCAAGTTTGCCTCGATTAGTGTTAGTGGCCTTTTGCAAATTGTAATTTTGATAATACTGGCCTTGTGTACAAAAAAATGGAGGTAGTAACTATATTTGACTTCCTTCCCCATTGCGGTGACGTCGACGATATCTCGAACGTTGTGGTTTGGCAAAGTGCGTTCGACGGAGAACACCATTGAGGGAGACCACGGTAAGTCATTCGCAAGTGCCGCCTGCAAGCGAGACAACCGCCTTATTTGCATCCAGGAAGTCCGTTGAACCAAAGGACGCGTAAATGTACTAGTACTACTAGTACACAATAGCGTCGTCCGTCCAACTTAGTGCGGTGAGGTGGTTTCTCGAAGAAGATGAAGGAGAAGCGGAGTCAGCGAAGAGTGAAATGATGGTTGCTTGTTCCGTGCTTTGTGGTTTGACGCCTCACTGCTTTGTGATTTGTGATAGAAGGGACAGGGGAGTAGACTCTATGCTCTATACTATACATGCGCCCAAGCATGGGAGAAAGAGGAGATACGTTGCATTTTTCTATTCCTTCAATCAATCAATCAGGGAGCTTCGGTTCCATCTTTTTGGCTTTGGCAGCACCGTCCACAATGCTTCCCACGATGCCAAAAGCTATTTTCACATTTGGCTACACATTGTGGATGCCCTTAACCGTAGCACTTGGTTTTGCTCCTATGTGTTATCTATACAAATCTCAATTATATTGATCTAAAAAATTATAGAATCAAGATTAGTAAAAAGGATGTGATTTTGCCGCGCGGATGGCGGGGGAGGTTTCTTATTTTTAGAGGGTGTTGTCCTGGCGGTTTGCTAACATGCGGTCCCACGTGTCAGTGCTTGACCAAGCCGATCCGTGCCCACATGAGGCAGAACAACGGCAGAAGCAACACGTGGTTAACTTGTAGAAGATGAGGGAGAAGCAGATTCAGCAACGAGTGAAATGATGGTTGCTTCGGCCCTCCAACTTCTTTTTTAGCATTATTACTTCATCCCTCCAACTTAACTGCGGGAAAGGTGCATCTTTGTGATTTGACGCCTCATTGCTCATTACTACGTCGGCGCCATAACTGGGGTGCTTCACCCCGGCTGCTCTGCACTGTATTTCGATATGGCACATGGACCCGGTAGCTTGATGTCCCACATATCAGCGAAAGGGACTAGAAGATTTATGAAAGCGAGCGCTCCACTCTTACGACGGAGGAGTACACGACACGGCGGCCTAGTGAACTGTCACTTGTACTGTATAGTACTATAGTTTTGTTGTTTCGCATGATCCATCGATACAGACCCGATTAAACAGGAAAGGGCGGGATTTTTCCCGCGCGGTAGATGATACTGGCCATACATTTCAAAGGAAATTTTAATGTATGCAAACTGAATAATTAAGTAACAATATGATATCTAGTAAAACTAAAAACACATATGATTTATTGTCTTAGAGTGTAGTAGTAGTGCTGTATTGCATAATTGTTAGATATAACATGCGAGAACGTGCAGAGATGTAGTTTTGGAGGGTCTATAGAGAGAAAAGCGTAATACGGTCATCGAACTTCAGAATAAGCTGATTACAGTCACTATATATATTTTGTGGTGATTATACGGTCACTTGCTCATGGTTCAGCATCGGATTGCACTCTGTTGACCGACCAAATAGTCTGCGTGGCACCCTGTTGACTAGTTAAATTGACCATGTTCCTTGTGGGTCCCACCTGTCAGTTTGCATAGGGAAAAGGTCAGATAAACACAAATTTACGCAGGTGCAACAAGACTCCAACCCGTGCGCGGGAATCACTTGGTTGTGTATGTTTCTGTCAGGGCCTGATGTGTGCGCATGCACGTGTAGGTTGAGCACTTGAGCGTGAGAGTGTGTGCTGGTTATGTGGTGTACGGGTGTGTGCATGCATGCGTGCGTGTGTGCGTGTGAGTGTTGCATGCGTGCGTGGCCGCATGTGTTCGTGTAAGTGTTGCGTGCATGAAGTTCGTGTGCATGCGTGCATGTGTGTATAATCACCACACCATCTCATGTGTGTTAAAACAGACGACTCAGCATACCAGTACAAGGCCACCTTGTCCGCTGTGCGGTCATGACTTCGAACCACCGTCCAATATTTTTTTGTCGTTTGTTTTCATTCTTACTAGCAAGATGCCCGTGTGTTGCATGTAACATCAAGATGCATTTGTATGACTAGTTTATCTTGTGAGAGAAAAGGATGAATGAGGGAAGGCCTTATTCGCAAATGTGGAGAGGTGTGTGGGTACCTTTTTACAAAACTGCCATAGTTTCCTTCCTATCCGTCAGATATAAATCGAACGACCTATATTGCAGGATGACAGGCACACCATCATCACCAACTCTGTTTTTATAAGAGTGTATTTTATAAGAGTGTAGATGTAGAGTAGATACAAGATGACATGTGGGCCCAATGGTAGTGAGATAATGCGATGCAACACTAGAGGTGCCACGTAGAGCGTTTAATTGGTCAACTAGTCGTGTCTTGAGCAAATACAGAGTTGTACGGTGAGCCCGTGACTGTATAATAACCACAAACGTAAATGGTGACCGTAATGAGTGGATTCTGAAGTCCAATGTGCATATCGTGCTTTCTCTTCAAATACAATGATCGTCACTGTATATATCGCGAGAGAAAGATGAAACATGCGTGAATGTGCTGGGGGCTTACTATTAGAGGACCTGGAGATAGTTTGTGTGCGTACGTGAAATGGGCGTACAGGGTATGCGATGGAGAGAGAGATGCTCTTCGTTTCTCTTTATTATGACTAACTTTATATATAGTATAAAAATATACAAATTCAGAGTGCGGAATAAATATCATTGTGGGCACCATGCAATGCAAATTAGCGTTCATACTCCTCCATATAACTTTGTAATGTTGTATATATGTAGAAGTTCTAAAATAATTTTTTGGTCACACTTTATTCAAAAGGAATGTTGTATGCGGAATAAACGTGAAGAGAAGGCTTTTTAGATCAATGGGGTACGTGATGTAACATGTGTGAATGTGTAGTTGATGCATTTGGCAGGGCCTAGAGAGGTATGTGTGTGTACTACGTATTCGAGAGAGGCATGGATAGAGGGGCCGGAGGGGGGGGGCGTGGGGGGTGTGGGAGAGGTAGCACAAGAAATGAGAGTGGTCTAGAGAGAGAGAGAGAGAGACGAATATGATGTCACGGCGAGAGATTCCCTTGAGTGTGTATATGCAAGGGGGGAGGGGATAGAGGCACCAGGAGATTTTTTGTGTGTGGTGTATGTGTTGGTATGTGTGGGTGTGAGAAGATAATGAGACGTGGGGGCAGAGGGTGTGTCACCACGTGAGGTCCGGTCGGTCGAGGTGAGGCCCTTCGTTTGGTTCTGTCCTGTGCCACATTGGTCGGCCCGTGACACATTTAGGGAGACCCATGGATGACTAGTCATACAAGACAAAGATAGCGGAATTGTGAAGGACTCTATGTCCACTAACAAAGCCGGCTAGGATTTGTAACCCTAGGTTCTCGGACTAAGGTAACCCCTTATCTTAGATATTATTATTCATCCAACCTAACTTTAAGGGGCATCCTACAGAATGCTCTGCTAGAATCATACTTGTCAATTAGGAAGAGAGGTGTGAGATAATGCGTGAGAGACATGCCTAAAGATAATGTGCGTACATGAGACACATAGGCAGGTCTATGTATATAGAAAGGGTCGATGGGGATTGTGCGTGTGTATGCTTGTGAGAGGAAGAGTGCTTGTGATAAAGGTTAGTGAAAATAGTCGTAAATGGTTATGAGAGGGAGGGAGGGTTATATCGAGAGCATGTCCGCGAGAAAGAGACCTCGTGATAGAGTGTGTGAGCATGTGTGAGAGACCACCGATGGAGAGTGAAACTACACGTAAAAGGTTGATGTACATATTGATTAAAGATATAAATTGTATCCAAATATTAGGATGGAATCATGATATTTGCAATTCGCGTAAGGAACGGTCATTGATCCATCAGACATCTAGATTCTACTGAATTTGATCATGTCTATGTTATTATTCGACATAATTGATCCACATAGTTAGTATTTGGAACTCCAGACAATGCATCGCTTTAGCAATCGAATATAAACGTGAGTATAGTTCATGTTGTGTGTGTAAAGCACATTATACATACGAAAGTTACACAATGAACATTATAAATAGCTACCTATGAACAAGCATACATTTGAATTCAACATGAGGTGGTTCAAAAAAATCGAATTCAAGATGAAGTCCATTCAATTATTTGAATTTGATATCATGGGATTTGTAAATCATACATAAATTATGGGGGCACCAATCTTTGCTCTGATTTTGTACATAATAGCATATGTAGTCGTGTACAAAATATATTCAAATTTAGCTCTTCCATTCCAAAATAATCATAGTTATACGATTTTCAAGTGTCAAAATTTCGAAAAGAAGCAGATAATTTAATGAGGTTTTCAAACATACAAGGTCAAATTTAACGTTGTCTATTTAGTTCAATCCTCAAAGTTCAAGAGTACTCTAAACGTGAATTCTTGTGTTTCAAAATTTCGAAGGAAGCTGTAACATCCCAAATTTTCAATTTGGAATGTTATACATAGGTCATCATATGCATATCATATTTTATTGCATTTTGGTTGATCCTATAAATTCTAAGCAACTCAAGGACCCATGGAGAGAGTTGGGGATTTCATTTATTTTCATATTTCAATTTTCTCAAATATTGAAAAGAGGATCATTTTGGTTTTAATCATTTTCTCTCCAAATATTTCCAATATCAAAATAAAAGAGAGGAGATAATATGACTTCTCCTAAATAAAATAAATATTGAAGGAAAAATATTAAAATCAAATTTTGTTTTATTTGGACTTTTATTGCTATTTTATTCGAATTAGAAAAATATGCATGTTTTCAAAATTGCATTTTTAGGTCAGAAAAATGTTCAGTTTGTTGTAAATATTTTATTTAGAAAGTGAAAATTGTTTTTGGCCGTTTTTAGATTTGTTTTATAATTTATTAGGATTTTTCTGTTTTGGCGGAATTATTTTCAAAAAGGGGGTTTCCCGCAGACCGAACTGGGCCAGCGGCCCAGCCGGCCCACCAGCGCCGCCACCTCGCCCGAGCGTGCCCGACTCGGACTCGCCGGAGTACTGCGCTCCACGCCGCCGGCCGCCCCCTTCCCCAAGATCAAAGCCCCCGACCCCCTATATAACCCGTCGCCCTGCCACTCGCCACCCGCCACCGCCGCCCCGCACCTGCAGCCACCGCCGCCTGTTGCCGTAGCCGCCGTCGCCCGCCGCCCGCGCTGCCGTCACCCTCACCACCGCAGCCACCGAAGCCCCGCCGATGCTGCCCCTCCCCGCCGGAATCCCGCCGGAGGTAGCTACCGTCGTTTTGTCGGGTTTTTTGGTTAACGTTCGTTTTTTATAGAAAAACCCTAGATCTGTTTTTTTAATAGATCAGTTCGTTTTTTTTTCAGTTTAGTTGTTTAGCGAGCGTCCGCTTGTTCGTTCGTTTTAACGAACGCTGTTCACCATTTAGGTTTAGACAGCGAACGTTCGTTCGTTAGTCTGTTCGTCTCGTTTTATTTTCCAGGGTTTTATCTGCGATTATTTTCGATCGCGATTTCTGCCCTCATCTTCGTTCTAGTATAACGTTTTGCTCGTTTATCCAAATTAGATGAAACCAGCGCCTAAATCTTCGTCTCAAAGCCCTCTTTCTATTTAACCAACTTAAACATGATTTTGGCACTGTAAAATTTTACTTTAGTCTAGATTAGTAAACGAATCTTGTTTCATTCGTAGTTTGAGTTTCGTTGCTCCGTTTGATTTGATTCTTTTTGCAAACCGGAGTTCTTCAGTTGAACTTTCTGGTTAGATCTTCTTCTTATTTGAGTTTTACCCGAGCTTCTTCTTTGAGTGCTTATGTATGCTATTGTTTGTTTGTGATAGAATTCCCGGAGTGCGAAGCGTGCTACTACGAGTCTCTAGGTTTTGCGGATCATCAACAAGGCAAGTAACACTTTGATCATATCCCTTCATTACCCAGTTTTTATGAATTAGTTCCAAACCTCAAACATTGCATGGTTAGGATCTGAATAACATGTGGGTTTGGGAAGTGGATGATGAGGTAGAACCTATTGCCATTTTATTATCAAACCTTTGGGAGTTACTTCTACGTTATGCTCAGGATTGCTGTGCTATGCTCGTAGACGTGGATTGGGTGAGTGTATCTATGACAGATGTGCGAATTGTTAATTAATGGTTAACTTAAGGTGGCTACTTAAATATACATTTAGGTGGATTGGTTGCGAGCACCTGGAGAATCCAGTGTTGTCCTAGGATATCCTGGAGTACCCGTGTGATCATCCTACAGTTCGCCACCCAGGCTCAAAGGGATCATAAGATTATTTATGCTGGAAACTTCCGTGCAGCCACAAGCCATTATGGGCTATGGCATAGTTGAGTATGTTGCGTGAGCTCTTGAAGAGGTAGACTAGCAGATGTAGGGGATGTAGGTGGTACTGTCTACCCGGAGTAGAGAGTTAATATTTCTGAAAGACTGTGTCTCAGTCATCCGTTTGTCAAACATCTTGAAGTGCAAGAAATTCAGCAGACGAGATAGAGTCTTGTGGGGAAAAGTGTGAAACCTCTGCAGAGTGTACAAACTAATCATGGTTAGCCGTGTCCCCAGTTATGGAAAACTTGATTATCTAGTTCTTGGATTATCATGTTGATCTCATCACTCTAAGTAAATTTTGTTGGGTAATAGATATCATTTAATTCGGATTGAGTTGGAGGAACCTTCTCAATGTTTAACAACCACCATGATAGTTAAATAAAATATATTCCTTTATTGTAGGAAAAAATGGCTTTATGCAAAAACAGCAACCATAGAGCTTTTCCACCAGCCATATATGCATGTAGTGATAGCATTTATTTTGTTCAGTACTCTATGTGTTACATTGCCAGCATATTCCATGTGCTGACCCGTTTTAGGCTGCAACATATCATGTTGCAGACTTTTCAGACAACGAGTAAGGTGCCATAGTTCATTGTCGTTCACTCAGCTATGCCGTTGGAGTTGATGGACTCACTTTATCTTCCAAGCCTTCCACTGTTATCTTATTTAGATGGCCTTAAGCCATATTATTGTAATAAGTTCTCTTTTGAGACATTCAATCTAATAAGTGTGCGATTGAAACTCTGTTATAAATCCTCAAGTACCACGCGTGTCAGCATTACCGATCCAGGGATGACACTGATGCACAGAGACTAGACTGTTTAAGGTCTAGTCGCTACAAGATGGTATTAGAGCACACGTTGACTATAGGACACGACCAGTAAGATAAACCATAGGTCCCTCTTCTCTACTCATTTCTGACTCCTCTCCCCTTTTCCACTCTATAGGATGGCAGACTCAAGGAACAAGTTTACACAACTGAATGAAGATACCCCTTTTGGACGACACTTGAAGGAAGTTACTAGGTACCTAAACGTTGGAATACCAAGCTTCACCGGGACCTACATCACCACTTTAACAGAAGAGGAGCGTTGGATGATTCGATTTCAAGTTCCAGGAAGGACGTTCATGCCAGTCACTGAACCCATAGAGTTTTCCTTTTATGCACCAACCTGGAGTCTAGGAAAGAGCATGGCAGCCCACATCGCCATGGGACGCATCAGAGAAGTTTATCACAAGGATCTTAAGGACACTATCTACCAGATATGTGGGCGCCGAGATGAACAATGGGAGATGATCAGCACCAGGAGGGACAAGTCCATTGCAGCTTTCATCCAGGAGTTAAACCAGCATATTCGCCGCCAGGAGAACCAGATGTGTGCAAGCATGGAAGATCTGAAGAAGGCAATGACCAGGATTACAGACCTAGAAGAGGAACTCAAGTCTACACGCGATAGATATGAGGAGGAAATGACGATACTAGTGGAGAAGAATGACGACCTGACAAGGAAGCTAAGAGTATTCATGGGAGACCTCGCGCCAGGAGGAGATGACGACCATTCCAAGGACATTTGTTCATAGGACTAAACCATCATCGACGACGCCGATTCTGACCCCGACGATAGCGACGATGACTACGTTGATGAAGCTGGAGTGGATATCATGGGGTCTTCCACCGATCAAAACTTCTAGTCGACCACCATATTATTAGTAGTATACCCCATGTTTATAGAATAGTCCGAGCACTTTTGTAACAATAGTTAGACCGATTGTAAGCCCTTGTTTGAATTGGTTGCTGTGATATGATTGTGTTTGTCTCATGAGCATATGGGTAGTGTTTTCCCTTTAGACCTCATTCTATTCTGTTTTCTCACCTTTTCTAAACCCATCAGATGCCTCTGAGACGTGACAATGGATTTGCCTTCCCACCGAAGCTCACTCAGTTGATCCAGCAGCAGAATACCTTAATGCAGCTACTAGTTCAGAATCAGAACCAAGGCAACAACAACAACAACCCACCACCACCACCACCTTTTGATCACTTAGCCCGTTTCCTAAGGCTGAATCCGCCGGTGTTCTCTAGTAGCACCTAGCCGATTGTTGCAGATGATTGGCTCCGCAAGATTCGAAGGGATCTGACCACTGCAGGATGCACAAATGCGGAGAGAGTGCATTTTGCCGCACACCATCTTGATGGACCCATAGCATCATGGTGGGAGAATTTCACAGCCACTTACCCCATTGACACTGTTACATGGGACCAGTTTCAGCAAGCTTTCTGCACTGCCCATCTTTCAGCAGGAGCTATGAACATGAAGAAGCACGAGTTTCACAATTTATGCCAAGGAGGACGCACAGTGGGCCAGTATGTGGATGAGTTTAGTAAGTTAGCATGTTATGCCCCTAATGACGTAGCTACAGATGCCGCAAAGCAGGAGAAGTTTCTGGAAGGACTGAATGATGAGCTGAGCATGCAGTTGATGGTGGCAACATTCAACAACTACCAGGAGTTGGTAGATAGAGATCTTATGATTGTAGGGAAGCAACAGCAGAAAGATAGCCACAAGAGGAAGTATGGACAAGGGAAGTACAATTCAGGAGCTCAGTAGAGACCTCGTTTTACCCCAAACTCGGGAGGACACATTCACCATAACCATGGAGGCCATAATTCCAATGGAGGAAGTACGCATAACCATAGTGGCCCCAATAATGGGAATGGGAATGGAGGAAGCAACAGCCAGAACCGTTCCAACCCAGCAACGCCCACCAAGAAGGATCTAAGTCACATTACTTGTTTCAAGTGCGGGAAGAATGGACACTAAGCCACTGAGTGTTCTGAAGCAAAGAATGGAAATGGCAATGGAAGCTCTGGGAAGAAGCCCAACCCTTTCAACAGGGGATAAGTGAACCACGTTAGCATGGAGGAGGTTGAAGAGCAGCCAGATGCAGTTATAGGCAATTTTTTGGTGAAGTCATTTACTACAATTGTTCTTTTTTATATTGCTGCATCACATTCATACATATCAAGGGTATTTGTGGATAAGTATAAGTTGCCAACCCAAGCCCTTAGGTCACCCTTAGTCAAGGTTGTCAGAATCACGATTTTGAATCGGATCGGAACTTCGATGGTAGGATCACAAATCGTAGAATCTTCACTATCAGGATCGTAGAAACGTAGATTTTAAGAACTAAAATCATAGAATCATAGGGGATAGTTTGGATCGTAAAGTCATAGAATCGTATAACAGAATCGCGATTCTGACAACCTTGCCCTTAGTAACCTCGCCAGGAGCAGAGTATATGGCCAGCCTATGGTGTGATCGGTTAGCCTTAAGGATTGGTAACTACGTGTTCCCCTCGGACCTAATAATATTGGAGTCACGAGGATTGGATGTAATATTAGGCATGGATTGGTTATCAAAGTATGGAGGGAACATTATTGTGCGAGTAAGTCAATTATGCTCACCACCCTAGAAGGAAGAAGGATAAAGTATGTATCCCTGCATGTGCCGAAGAGGACTCAAGTGAATTCCTTATCAGGAGTTGTACAGGAGGAAGTACCAGTGGTGAAGGATTACCCCGACGTATTTCCGGAGGAGTTGCCAAGCATGCCACCGGATAGAGACATTGAGTTTTTGATTGAGCTTTTGCGAGGCACCGAGCCAATATCAAAGAGACCGTATCGGATGCCCGCAAAGGATTTGGAGGAAATTAAGAAGAAGATTAAGGAGTTACTAGATAAAGGTTATACTCGACCAAGTTCATCACCTTGGGGAGCCCCAGCACTTCTAATGGAGAATAAGGATGGATCATTGAGGATGGTTGTTGATTATCGTGCGTTGAATGAGGTGACGATCAAGAACAAGTACCCACTGCCGATGATCAACGATTTGTTTGACTAGTTGCAAGGAGCTAAGATATTTTCCAAGATCGATCTGTGATCAGGATACCATCAGCTGAAGATTCGAGAGCAGGATATACCTAAGACAGCTTTACCACAAGGTATGGGCTATACGAGTATACTATTGTGTCATTTGGTCTGACTAACGCGCCTGCCTATTTCATGAACATGATGAACAAAGTGTTGATGGAGTTTTTGGATAAGTTCGTCGTGGTGTTCATTGATGATATATTGGTGTACTCGAAGAACGAAGAGGAGCATAAGGAGCATTTGCGTTTGGTTCTCGAGAAGCGCTGGGAACATCAGTTATATGCCAAGTTCAACAAGTGTGAGTTTTGGTTGAAGGAACTTGGATTTCTCGGACATGTCACATTCGGGGAAGGAATATCAGTAGACCCTACCAAGGTCGTTTGTGTGACTAAATGGGTGGCACCCACATCGGTTGGAGAGATCAGGAATTTCTTGTACTCGCAGGATATTATCGGAGGTTCATTGAGAATTTCTCCAGGATTGCAAAGCCCATGACAGAGTTGTTGAAGAAGGACACCAAGTTCAAATGGACTGAGGAGTGTGAAGCTAGTTTTCAGGAGTTAAAGAAATGTTTGGTTACAACCCCAGTGTTGATTCTTCCAGACCAACGTAAGGATTATCAAGTGTACTGTGACGCTTCTCGTCGAGGACTTGGAGTAGTGCTTATGCAAGAGGGAAGAGTTGTTTCGTATGCCTCACGATAGCTTAAACCCCATGTTCTGAATTATGCCACTCATGATTTGGTGTTAGCAGTCGTAGTGCATGCATTGAAGACATGGAGACATTTCCTCATCGGAAACCACTTTGAGGTATACACGGATGACAAGAGTTTGAAATATATCTTCACGCAGAAGGAGTTGAATCTCAGGAAAATGAGATGGTTGGAGCTCAATAAGGATTATGATATGAAATTGCATTATCATCCCGGAAAGGCTAATGTAGTAGCCAATGCATTGAGTGGCAAGAGTTATGTTAATACACTCATGACCGGAGGATTACCCAAGGAGTTAGTAGAGGATCTTCGTGAGCTATGTTTGGAAATAGTTCGAGAGGTTATGTAGCAGCATTGGAAATTCAGTCTACTTTGATGGATAAGATCAGAGAAGCCTAGAAGACTGACAAGGAGATTGCCGAGATAAAGGAAAGGATGAGCAAAGGAAAGGCTAAAGGATTTCGTGAGGATGAGCACGATACTTTATGGTTTGAGGATCGCGTATATGTGACTAATGACCCCGAGATCAGGTAGTTGATTCTGCAGGAGGCCCATGATTCGCCATATTCGATTCACCCAGGAAACACCAAGATGTATCTGGATTTGAAGAAAAGTTTCTGGTAGACAGTAATGAAGAAGGATATTGCTGAGTATGTAGCAGTATGTGATGTATGTCAGAGAGTTAAGGCAGAGCATCAGAAGCCAGCAGGATTGCTACATCCATTGCTGATACCTGAATGGAAGTGGGACAATCTTGGCATGGATTTTATCACGGGATTGCCCAGGACTTGTTCAGGCTATGACTCTATATGGGTTGTAGTCGATCACTTGACGAAAGTAGCTCATTTCATCCCAGTGAAGACCACCTATACCAGTGCTAAGTTGGCAAATATATACATGACCAGGATCGTATGTCTGCATGGAGTTTCGAGGACCATTGTATCAGATAGAGGAACCCAGTTTACCTCAAAGTTCTGGAATCAGTTACATGAGACTTTGGGTACCAGGCTAGAGTTCAGTACAACCTTTCATCCACAGACGGATGGATAGACCGAGAGAGTCAATCAGACTCTGGAGGACATGTTGAGAGCTTGTGCACTAGATTATGGATCTAGTTGGGACGACAATTTGCCGTATGTAGAGTTCTCTTATAACAACAGTTATCAAGCCAGTTAGAAGATGGCCCAGTACCGACAGAAGAGTAATGCAGATTCAAAATGCAAAGAGACAGTTTACGAAGTTGGAGACAGAGTATACCTTCGTGTGTCCCCACTTCGAGGAGTTAAGGGAAAGTTAGCACCACGTTTCGTGGGACCATACAAAGTTCTGGAACGTATGGGAGAAGTCGCTTACAAGCTGGAATTGCCAGAAGGATTGTCACAAGTTCATGATGTGTTTCACGTTTCCCAGTTGAAGAAGTGCCACGCAGAGATGGCCGATATTCCTCTGAAAGATACAGTGCCACTGGAAGTAATTTAGTTGGATAGTGATTTGACCTACGAAGAGAAACCAATGAAGATTCTCGAGTTTGCCAGCTGAGTCACACGCAGCAAGGTTATCAAGTTTTGCAAAGTTTAGTGGAGCCACCATACCGAGGATGAAGCCACCTAGAAATGAGAGGAAGACCTACGGAAGGACCACCCACACCTATTTTCTAGCCAACCCGAATCTCGAGGGCGAGATTCATCTTAAGGGGGGGGGGGTAGGTTTGTAACATCCCAAATTTTCAATTTGGAATGTTATACATAGGTCATCATATGCATATCATATTTTATTGCATTTTGGTTGATCCTAGAAATTCTAAGCAACTCAAGGACCCACGGAGAGAGTTGGGGATTTCGTTTATTTTCATTTTTGAATTTTCTCAAATATTGAAAAGAGGATCATTTTGGTTTTAATCATTTTCTCTCCAAATATTTCCAATATCAAAATAAAAGAGAGGAGATAATATGACTTCTCCTAAATAAAAGAAATATTGTAGGAAAAATATTAAAATCAAATTTTATTTTATTTGGACATTTATTACTATTTTATTCGAATTAGAAAAATATGCATGTTTTCAAAATTGCACTTTTAGGCCAAGAAAATGTTCACTTTGTTCTAAATATTTTATTTAGACAGCGAAAATTGTTTTTGGCATTTTTTAGATTTTTTTTATAATTTATTAGGATTTTCCTGTTTTGGCGGAATTATTTAAAAAAGGGGGGGTTCGTGCGGATGGACTAGGCCAGCGGCCCAGCTGGCCCACCAACGCCGCCGCCTCGCCCGAGCATGCCCGACTCAGACTTGCCAAAGTCCTGCGCTCCACGCCGCCGGCCGCCCCCTTCCCCAAGACCGAAGCCCCCCTCGACCCCCCTATATAAGCCGCCGCCCCGCCACCCGCCACCGCTGCCCCAACCCGCAGCCACAGCCACCC